>NC_068366.1:56481033-56516033 GCF_020536995.1 Dreissena polymorpha | reverse complement strand
AATAGAAGCAGTAGCAGCAGCAGCATTAGCAGCAGTAGCGGCAGTAGCAGCAGTAGCAGCAGCAGCAGTAGCAGTAGCAGTATTATTTTCATTATTAACATTATTATTTTTATCATTTTTATTATTATTATTATTGGTATTAATATTAATAGTAGCAGAAGTAGTAGTAGTAGTAGAAGTAGTAGTAGTAGTAGTAGTAGTAGTAGTTGTTGTAGTAGTAGTAGTAGTAGTAGTAGTAGTAGTAATAGTAGTAGTAGTAGTCGTCGTAGTAGTAGTAGAAGAAGTAGTAGTAGTAGCAGCAGTAGCAGCAGCAGTAGCAGCAGTAGCAGCAGTAGCAGCAGTAGTAGTAGAAGTAGCAGCAGTAGCTGGAGTAACAGCAGTAGCAGCAGTAGCAGAAGTAGCAGTAGTAGCAGTAGTAGCAGAAGTAGTAGCAGTAGTAGTAGTAGTAGTAGTAGTAGTAGTAGTAGTAGTAGTAGTAGTAGTAGTAGTAGTAGTAGTAGTAGTAGTAGTAGTAGTAGTAGTAGTAGTAGTAGTAGAAGAAGTAGTAGTAGTAGTTCTAGTAGTAGAAGGCAGTAGACGTAGTTGTTGTAGTAGTAGTAGCTGCTGCAGTAATAATAGCACTACTAGAGTAGTAGTCATAATTCAGTCATTGGTGCGTGATTATTGCGAGAATGGTCGTTTGGGTTCACGCTTTTTTACACCCACGTGTTAGTGTTTAAGTTACATTAAGATGTTGATTCGGCTGAAATTCCATGCAATAAACACATGTTTTCTTCTGGTTCTAAGCTCAGGATGGAAGCCCATATTTTTGTTATTTTTATATTTTTATATGCTATTATCTATTATAGAGACAAGGAGTTTAACTTCGTTTGCCGTAAAACTATACCATCTTTACTGTAAACTAGGGTCGACTTATATCGCTCACTTTAGTCTGGAAACGGAAGTTTGGTAGGGTAAGTGATGGAATGCGCTTTAGTTTGGATGGGTTATTTAAGAATACTAATTATTTTGAGTATACTCTCTCAAAACAAGAACATCATGCAGTACCAAATTACATGGGAATGCCAGAAAATATCGACGATTTTCGTGCACACTATTGAGTAACAAGACATTTATTCGATATATTGCTTGAAATGACATTGCTGTTTAGTTAATCTTGGAACTTCATGTACATTTCCTAAATATAGGATCTTGCATGAGTGGTCGTTTTGTATTGAATTTATTAAACAAGTCATCTTAATAAAGTTAAAAACGAGGCTTGCCGAGTTTTTATCTTTATTTAGATGACGAGTTTAATGAATGCAATACAAAATGACCACGAATATAAGATTCTATTTATAACATGACCAACACATTTTCCTTTTTATCAGTATGCTCTTTTCACCATTTATTCACATTGTAAAAGAGTTTAACTGAAGAAATTCGCCGGAATAATGACCTTATTTCGTAAAAAATTACGTCATTTTTACATTTATATAACTAGTGTAATAACACCCGTGTAATAAACAAAATTGAGCGTTACGTTATTCACTCCTGGAGCGTAGGTCATGTTATAAATAATTTTACTTCAAGTTCAACTAATTTTCATGCGCCTGCTATCAAATAAATCATGTTTTACTGAGAGATTTCTGAGTGTTTCTTTAACAAAAATCATGTAAGAAGACTTAATTAATCATTTAATAAATACTTGAGGCTCGCTCTGTAAAAAGAGATTTTAATGCATGTATATAGTGTTGTCCCAGATTAGGCTGTGTAGTCCGCACAGGCTTATCAGGTGCGATACTTTTTGCCATAACTGGATTTTCGCTCATAGAAAAATGCGACAAAAGCGGAAAGTGTCTCCCTGATTGATGTGGACTGAACATGCAATCTGGTAAAACAAGTTAGGCGCATGCATTAATTAGATTATAGCCGTCTAAATGCTCTTTACTTTTGATTCATGACACAGTTACATGTAATAATTTACGATTTGTCAATTTTAAATGATGCATATTTTATTGTACTGGGTTGAACGATACTTTTATTTTAATAATGTGTCCACTCAACATTCTTGCAGTTATGTTTTGCTGTGTTATATAACTATATAAATAATTTTAACAACTAGCTTCTCTTTTCTTCATGTGATTTATTTATATATTTTAAACTAGAAGAAAAACAAAATCCATAACAAAATGAACGCAAAACATCATACCCTATATTCACGGAACAAAACTATGTTTGACAAAATTCATAATCAAGGTTCCCAATTTTCAAATAATTTCCAGATCAAATTATTTCCAAATTCCATCAATTAATTATCTATGAACAAACAACACTTGTATCATCTATATGTAAGGCTATTACAATAAATGGTTGTTAATAGACTGATAAACAATTAAAAAACTTACACAATCTACAGATTATTGAGCTTTGTGCTTTGATTTCATTGTTCATGGAATAAGAACCAATTTCATAATAATGATGTGCAGTTCGCACTCAACATTGTCATAGGCAGATAATACCTAAAAGAGATAACAATTCCAGTTCATGTAATTGACTCTTGATGAAAATTCTGGAAAATGCATAGCATGCAATGTTTATGCAGTTATTTGCTTCTGCTGCTACTGCTGCTACTGCTGCTGCTGCTACTACTACTACTACTACTACTACTACTACTACTACTACTACTACTACTACTACTACTACTACTACTACTACTACTACTACTACTACTACTACTACTACTACTACTGCTGCTACTACTACAACTACTACTACTACTACTACTACTGCTACTACTGAACTGCAGCTGCTCCTGCTACTGCTGCTACTAATGCTACTACTGCTACTGCTGTTACTGCTGCTACTGCTGGTACTGTAGCTGCTACTGCTGCTACTACTGCTACTACTGCTACTACTGCTACTCCTGCTACTTCTGCTACTGCTGTTACTCATTCTACTGCTGCTACTGCTACTACTACTGCTGCTACTGCTGCTGCTGCTGCTACTGCTGCTGCATCTGCTACTACTACTACTACTACTACTACTACTTCTACTGCTACTACTACTACTACTACTACTGCTACTGCTACTACTACTACTACTACTACCACTACTACTACTACTACTACTACTACTACTACTACTACTAATAATAATAATAATAATAATAATAATAATAATAATAATAATAATAAATATAATACTGCTACTGCTGCTGCTACTGCCGCTAATGCTGCTACTGCTACTGCTGCTGCTGCTACTGCTTCTACTGCAGCTATTTCTATTATTACAACAACTACAACTACTGCTACTGTTGGTAGTGCTGCAACTGCTTCTACACTGCTACTGCTACTATTACTACTCCTGATCCTGCTACTACTACAACAACTACTACCACTACCACCAGTCCCACTACCACTACTTCCAGTCTCACTACCACTACCGCTACTACTACTACTACTACTACTACTACTACTACTACTACTACTACTACTACTACTACTTCTACTACTACTACTACTACTACAACTTCTACTACTACTACTACTGCTGCTACTACTACTACTACTACCACTACTACTACTACTACCACTACTTTTACTACTACTGCTACTACTAGTACTGCTACTTCTACTTATACTGTTACTACTGCTACTCCTGCTACTGCTGCTACTGCTGCTACTGCTGCTACTGCTTCTACTGCAGCTACTACTACTACTACTACAATATTTACTACTACTGCTACTGTTGGTGATGCTGCAACTGCTACTACACTGCTGCTGCTTCTATTACTACTCCTGATTCTGCTACTACTACAACTACTTCTACCACTACCACCAGTCCCACTACCACTACCACTACTACAAGTATCACTAACACTACCGCTACTACTACTACTACTACTACTACTACTACTACTACTACTACTACTACTACTACTACTACTACTACTACTACTACTACTACTACTTCTACTTCTTCTACTACTGCTACTGCTGCTACTCCTTCTACTGCTGCTACTGCTGTTACTCCTGCTACTGCTGCTACTCCTTCTGCTGCTGCTACTGCTGATACTGCAGTTGCTGCTAGTGCTTCTGCTGCTACTGCTGCTGCTGCTGCTACTGATGCTGCTGCTACTGATGCTGCTGCTACTGCTTCTACTGCTGCTGCTACTACTACTACAACAACTACTAATACTGTTTCTACTGCTACTGCTGCTACTGCTGCTACTACTGCTGCAGCTGCTGCAGTAGCTGCTACTACTACGCTGCTACTGCTGCTGCTGCTACTACTGCTGCTGCTACTGTTGCAGCTGCTGCTGCTGCTGCTGCTGCTGTTATTGCTTCTACTAGATGCTGCTATTTCTACTTAAGCTGAAAAGGTTACTATAACACCTTGCTTGCAGATGAAAAAATTACTCCCACACCGATCGACACACGACATTCAAGCGACATTCTCTCGACGCTCTCTCGACGCTCTCTCGTCGCTCACTCGTATTGAGCGTCGAGAGAATGTCGTGTGTCGACCTAGTGATTTTAGGTCGACAGGCGACATTTTCGCGATATATCATATTGACTGTCGACTGATTTGTCGCGCGTCGAGAGAGTGTCGAGAGAATGTCGAGGGTCGCGCTCGAAGGTACCGGTACCCAGTAAAATTTATTACCAAATATACTGAAAATATGAAAACGTAACAACTTTTTTCAGGTAATGTAATTTACCAGTCGTGATATTTTAATCAACATAAACTAATAATTGTAAAAAATACGGTATTTTACAACTTTTCTTTTCTTCGTCGTCGTGGTTGACGGTATCTTTAAAAAAAATGACTAGCATCTAATAAAAGTTGTTTTGTGCTTTTATTGACAGTGAAAATGATTTTATTATATAAATAATAATGTTCTATAGTAAAACTTGTGAACTCCAGATAACGTTCTGAAATTAGTAAAATCATACAGTCTACTTATGCAAATAAAAAACATTGCGACCAATTTGCTTTAAATATTTGATATAACAATTGAAATAAGAAAATCCCCGCGACCATCTGTAATTTATACCTTTCGCAATATCTCTGATTTTATTGATTTTATATCGTTATCAGACGGTGATTCTACGCAACGAAAATACGAATTCACATACTATTTATGACTGAAAAGCGATAAATAAGCTTATTTCATGGGAATTAAGAAAGAAAATTATTTGGTTGAATAAGTGGTATTTAAAATTCATAACGTTAAGGCTTCTCTTACATATTATCATACATTAATTATTACAAATTTATATTTTGATGTCAATAAATTATGGAACTTTACACCAGATTGATTCACATAATAAATACGTTTAATGTATTTTTGACGTTGTGAATGTTAGCATAAACACACACAAACGAAGTGGAATTCGTCCTCTATGTCCCGTTGATTACAGCAAACACAATAACGTTCTTTACAATGAATATTGATGCCTGAAAACCTGAACATTATAAAGCGTTGCAACGCGAAACATTGAATAATTAGGAGAGTTCTGTTGGTGTCGTTATATTTTGTGACACTACGAGGATTGCTTATATAAAGTATGAAATACATTATTCACTGTATGAGCACGGCTGACCGAGTGCTCTAGCGCTAGACTTCTACTTAAGGGGTCAGTGGTTCGAGCACAGATGAGGGTTACTTGTTTTTCTTTCTTTAATTTTATTATTGTATTGTACTGGAGCTTTTATGATCCATTGTTTACATGTATCGATACAGAGCATTTAAAGACAAACTTCAATACATGCAACAATCTGTGAAAAGGTCCCTTTCAAGCGTCATGGTATTGATTTCGTGCAATTAAGCACTCTTTATTGAGCCGATCAGCGTGTTTTGTACAGCCATCAGCATAAAACGTTGGTTTATAACTGTGCAAACCAGAAAACAATGGAGTTGCAACGTTATGGATTGTATTAGTGAATTTTTGTACAGCTGCTCTATTGACGGTTTCCTCGAAAAATCGATATTGTCAACAGTCTCATCAAATATGGAAAGGCGTGAAATAACTCCTGAACGAAATTCATCTGTAAATGAATCGTCCCATTGATACTTAACATTAGTAAAAGTATCGTTACTAGGTGAATAATTATAAAATTCAACTAACATTGAAACGGAGCGTGATCGCTCCATTCATTGAAATCAAATACAGTAAAGTTTGATAACAATTGAAAATTGCTTTATTCGGTCAAAAGATAATAAATTACAGAAGACTCATTATCAGAGAAAAATGTGTGTTTGCTTCTATCGCATATTCTTCCATTTATAATACGTAGTGTAGTGGACTTACACGGATCAAATGATTTAATACCATGATTATTGTGTATTTTATCTATTGAAGCTCTAAAAAAGGATTGGTCTTGTGAATGATCTACATACTCTTTTTTCTGAACTATTTATGTCATGTTAAATAAAATCATATTTGTAACAGATTCTACTATTGAAATACGAAGTGATGAAAAACTTCCTAATTAAGAAAAAAATGCAATCGAATTTAAATATTGCAAAATTTATTAATGAAAAATGTACTTATTTGTTGAAATAATTTTGCTGAAAAAGCAGTCCATAAACAACGACTAGACAAAATACGATATCGATAAGCAATTTGTTTACATTGAACTTTATACTTTTCTGGACCAGAAAAATCATTTCAATATTTATATTTATAAAGAAAAATGGAACAAGTATCATGTGTTTTAAAACACTGTTTACTTAATGAAATGGGTGTCATCGATTAAGTCTTTGAACACACTTTCCCTTTGTGTTACCAACTTGAGATGAACAATTTTAAAAGTTGAATAAATACGCTTTCATTGTATCCGGGCATGAGGATTTAATGTAAAAGCATAGTAAATACGCATTTGCTCCGCACTATAATTCCAATCAATTTCTAGAGCGCATCTATATATTTGAACCTCTTTTACAGACGTAAAAGACTTACAGACTTTTAATATCAAGCAAACAGGTTTGTTAGGATAGATAAATAGTTTTGTAAGTATTTATTTTGTTATTTTATTTAAAAAATGACTATGTTTTGTTATTTTGGTGGTTAAAATTGAGTTCAAAGAATATGTATTATATATTTATATTTAATAAATATTTTCGAATGCAACCCTAATAATATGTTTGTATACATGTATGGTGATATATTATGCCGAAAACAAAATTTGATGTACTTTAACAGGCATAATCTTCATTTTGCCAACTGTTTAAGTATATTTTCTCTAAAACAAATGGCATGGGGATGTATGTGTGTTCGATTTTATAAAGACTATCAGCAAGTTAATTCTAATTTAACCTTATTAAACAAACGGTGATACAAATTAAGTGAACAAGAAGAGATTGGGGAGAAAACCTTTATCTTTAGTCCCTAAAGATCCTGCTATGTTGGCAATGCAGTATGCGTCGAACGCATCATTTTAATTCAAGTTTTACCCATTTATTCCTAGTGGACTATCCCATCAAACTAAATTTGATCAATTTATTTCCAAAATTAGGGATGTCTAGTAAAGTTAGTTCTATGTTTAGAATATTTCTTACAGAAATTCATTTGAGCAAACAGCGCAGACCCTGATGAGACGCCGCATCATGCGGCGTCTCATCTGGGTCTGCGCTGTTTGCCAAGGCCTTTTTCTAGACGCTAGGCATAAATGGGTTAAATTTATATTCTATTTATACCAACAAATATATCGTGTTCATTTTTTAAATATCTGCATGATGTTGCAGTACACACTTTTCTTAAATCAATTTATATGGGAATATTTAAATGTATTTTTGGCAGCGACAAGAATGATTCTCCGGAGCTGTCTAGCTGTACTTATGATAGCCAAAAGTAAGCTTACTTGTGTTTTGTACTTTTACATTTTGCCCACATGAAACAAAATTCCACAAAACATGAAGTAATGAAGTAGTCAGCACATGCAATTATAAGGTGGAATCTTTTAATATTAAAATATTGAGCTTTGAATAGTTCAATATTGAGCTTTCAATAGATTAATATCTAATATCACTTTCTTTCAGAAATATTCATATTTTTATTGTTTGATTACGACGTAGACAAGATAAAATGTTCGCGAGATTGAAATCAGTGGATATAATATGGTTTATCAGCATTTTTGTTTGCGTAAAAATGACAGAAATGCTTGCAATCATATTAAAAATCTTTAAAAAGGTCGAAATATTCATGTTTCTTACATATATACAATCGCTGTTTTTAAAGAACCAAATGGTTTCATTACATTTGCTAGTTTAATTACAAATGTTTTGAATATCTTTTTTGAAATCTTTTATTAAAATGCCCAATTTAAGATGCTCTCATAACCGATGGGTGTTCATCGAAGATACAATCATGTACAAATTGCTATGGAAGCGAAAGTAAGTGCTCTAAAGATGAAGTAGGCGGAAAAAACAAAACCAGCTGTATAAGTGTCATAGATAATGACGCAAACGTCCAGATAGTGTCATGGGTGCACAATGACAATAAATGCTTCAAGTTCAATAATTGTGTAGGAAATACTGGTCATCTTGTGTACGTGGCTAATGATACTTCGAGACGCCGTGTATGTCACACAGGTATGTCATCCTGGTCTTGTATTTCTTTTTCCGTCGTATATTGAATATGTTTATAAATAAAAAGTTTATTAAAAATTACGATTTTCTGTTCATTGTAGTAGTGTATGATCTGAAAATATTACGATACTAAGGCCATAATTATAGTTGTAAGGTTACACAATGTGTGTCTAAATTCATAGTGTTGTTCGTTGAAATCTTTAATCTGAGTAGGTTCAATAAATGTGGAAATTATATATTTGTAGATTGTTTGAGTGTAGAATTTAAACGGGAAGCAAACAGTCACGGACAGGTTTCTGCACACAATAACTCTGTACATTATGATGGATTGGGAAAAGATGAGGAATGTTACGCTCACTGCATTGGAAACACATCCTGTGTGTCATCATTCGATGGCAATAACGACAAGACATGTTGGATTCACAACTCTTGCGACCCATGTACAACTATATACGCAGTTGACTACACTACATACACATGGATTTGCTTAGACAATAATACATCAGGTTTGGATCACTATTACTTGTCTTGTTGTTTGAAGGACGCCAACGCGCTGACACGCCTGAAAAATAACAATCGCGTCAATAAGAGAAATAAGGAATGTGTCGTTCTGTCCGGTTAAGCATGCTTGCGCATGTTACGCGGGAGACGGGAACTAAGGACGACCAATATCTTAATTGGCGTATTTGTGTGCGTATATTTTAGTTAATGCGTGTTTTCGGTGAAGCAACCTTCAAGTTCGACAGAAGACCTATAAGCTTAAATGAAAGAACGACCCATTGCAGCAATTAGTCACTACAGTAACATATTTTAAGGAATTCTGAACTTAACACGTGCTTTTAAGCAATTTGTTCTATGATTTAATACACCAATGTAAGCACACACAAAAGTTAAACATGCTTTAAAACTTAATACAAGTTCACTCTCGTTATCTCGACATCGGATATCTCGATATTCTCGATATGTCGAAGTAAGCTCATTGTCCCAAATGTTTTCCTTCTTTATCTATATAAATAAATATCGCATATCTAGATTTTCGTTATGTCGAAATAATTCGATATCTCGATATAAAATTTTGTCTCGAGTCCCGATTTTACATGTATTTACTGTGGTTTATCTCGAAATGCGAATAACTGTTCCGGTGTCGGCAAAAGCTGAGACATTTTTTTCTTTGATACTTCATCGTCCCGCTTCGCCTGGCTGCTCCCGATACTGTGCGGTAGGAAATGGATCCGTTAATTGCATCAATGATCACACGTGTGTTATGTCGTTAGCCATTAACAATTGAATAAGGCCTGTCTCTTTAACTGTCACTTTGATAACATCAATTAACTGCAATTAATACACAGCCTGCCGAAAGACCGAAAGACTAATACTCGATTGAACTTTGCATTTCAAACTACAAAATGTACATGTACAGTTCAGTATTCCGAAACGTAATTTACGCATGTTCAGATGGAAAACCCGCGTCTTGATTGGACGTCAATTGCATCATAACTTTAAATTGTAACATTACCGGATGTTTACTCGACAGTTTAGAAAAATTATAACCGCATGTGTTCATGCAATATGTAATACTTAAAACGTCATTTTAAGCATTTAAATAGCAAAATTAATCGTGCCTCGTAAAAACGCGTATATATCAGGTAGAGATATTATGCCACACGGTGACGGCTTTAGTTAGACCGCTTAGCAGGTATTAAGATATTAAAAACAAGGTAAATTTTCGTCTCATCTTTTCTTTGAAAACGCCTAATCGGATATCTCGAACTATCGTTATCTCGATATTTTTTTCTTGTTCCCGCCGACTTCGAGATAACGAGATTGGACTGTATTCTAATAAGCATTCTTTGTTGGCGTGTCTTTTTTTTACCTATTTTTAAATCAAATAAACTGTATGAAATGTAAGTATTAAATTGTGTTTAAATAATTCAATGTTGTTATTTGATACAGGTTGTCCGGCACTACAAAATATCTCTCATGGTTACGTCAATAGCTCGGGTTTGAACAATGGGGATATTGCGTCGTATGCTTGCGAGCTGGGCTACACATTATCATCTTCAGTCACAAGGTTTTGTACAAGCAATCGAACATGGAATTCTTCAGAGCCTTCTTGTGAATTGATAACATGTCCGTCACCACTTGCACCAGTCAACGGTGCTTTAAACCTAAATGAATCTTCTTTTGGGGACCGGGCTATTTACTCGTGCAATGTTGGATACTACCTCAGTAGCTCTAATATTTCCACTTGCAATGCTTCTGGACGTTGGGACACGCCGGCTCCAACTTGTATTCTTCATGATTGTGGCAATATTTCAAATCCCCTAAACGGCTTGGTGAATTTTGCCGCTACAACCTACGGCGCAGTTGCGAATTACATCTGCGATGTTGGTTACAATTTGAATGGCAGTAACTCAAGCACGTGTAATGGAACAGGACAGTGGGATCGAAAGCCTCCAACCTGTACACCGATAGATTGCGGTCCAATGTTAAACCCGTCTAATGGACATGTTAGTTATTTCAGCACCACGTACGGCAATATTGCAAACTTCTCGTGCAATGTGGGATACTTCATAAATGGATCAAACAGTACAACGTGCGTGGCGGAAGGCCACTGGTTGACCACAAATCCTGACTGCGCACGCTTTGATTGTGGGCAATTGTACAGTCCAGTTAATGGCACCGTCACCGTTACAAATACAACGTATGGAGCAATAGCAAACTACTCATGTGACACTGGTTATTCCATGGTTGGCCATGAAAGCACCACGTGCAATTCGACGGGTCACTGGAACAAAGCGGCTCCAGTATGTTCACAAATCGTATGCGGTAATATTACAATCACCAATGGCTTGGTTTCCTACTCCGGTGAAAAAGTCTATGGCGATCATGCAAACATCACGTGTAATGCTGGTTACCAGCTTAGCGGTCCATTAACACGCACCTGCTTGGGTAACTGGAGTCAACCAGAATCTTCATGCATAGCAAAAGGTCAAACAATAATTACCATATTTATGTTCGTTTCAAAAAAAATAAGTGGACATATTTTGGATGTTCGATACCGTAGAACCAATAAATTTTGATTGCAAAGTTTTGCTGAATAAGTCAAGTTTTATTTCAGTAAACAATTTCAACAGATTAGAAGTCCTCTTTTTATATTTATTTGAAAATGCAAACAAGGAAGACGTAGAACTCAATATACTGCAACTCTTGAGACATTAAGAGGAGAACATGTCTTGTTGACCTCTTTAAATAAAACATATTGACTATACGACGATTTGTATGTAGAGTATGAAAAAAACAATAGTGTGTGTTTTTGTACACAGGCAACATATATTTTTCTTTGCCAAAGTCGTGGAAATTGTCTGTAGACCAATGCAAAAAGACATCAAATAATTGTATAACACTACAGCCTATGCAACGAAAACAATTTGTGGCAAAATTAAAAATTCCAATTTCTCTAAAAGTCAAATATGTTGTATGACACTTCGGTTATATAATGCGTATTTTATAATATGTTTACTGACGATCAAAACTATCTTTAACTCATAAACATTAAATAAAAATGAAAATAATAATTTGTTAATAGATCAACTGTTGATATTTCACACAGGTTGTCCGCAACTACAAGCCATCCTGCATGGTAAATTCACCATGACAAATACAACGTTTGGATCAATAGCCAACTACTCCTGTGACACTGGATATTCCTTGGTCGGCTCTGAAAGCATCACATGCAATTCGACGGGTTACTGGAACACAGCGGCACCAGTATGTTCACAAATTGTATGCGGTAATATTTCAATCGCCAATGGCATGGTCTCCTACTCCGGTGAAAAAGCCTATGGCGATCATGCAAACATCACGTGCAATGCTGGTTTTCAGATCAGTGGTCCATCAACACGCACTTGCTTGGGTAACTGGAGTCAACCAGAATCTTCATGCATAGCAACAGGTTCAATAATAACTATATTTATGTTCGTTTCGAAAAATGTTTTGAAATATTCTGATTTATATGTTCGATGATGTTCAACCAATAAATTTTGATTGCAAAACTTTTGCTGAATTAAGTCAAGTTTTATTTCAGAAAACAGAACAAACTTAAAGTCCTCTACTTATATTTATTTGGAAAATGGAAACATTGAATACTGAGAATTCGGAATAATGCAACTTATGAGACATTATGAAAAAAATAAAAATTCCAATTGCTCCAAAAGTCAAATCTGTTGTATAACACTTCGGTTATATAATGAGTCTTTTATAAAAATGGTTACCGACGATCAAACATACCTATAACTCAAAAACATTGTATAAAAATGAATATGATAATTTGTTAATAGATCAACTGTTGATATTTAACACAGGTTGTCCGCAACTACAAGCCATCCTGCATGGTAAATTCACCATGACAAATACAACGTTTGGATCAATAGCCAACTACTCCTGTGACACTGGTTATTCCTTGGTCGGCTCTGAAAGCATCACATGCAATTCGACGATTCACTGGAACAAAGCAGCTCCAGAATGTTCACAAATTGTATGCGGTAATATTTCAATCCCCAATGGCTTGGTTTCCTATTCCGGTGAAAAAGCCTATGGTGATCATGCAAACATCACGTGCGGTGCTGGTTACCAGTTAAGTGGTCCATCAACACGCACCTGCTTAGGGAACTGGAGTCAACCAGAATCTTTATGCATAGCTATGGGTTCGTTACATCACTATATTTATGGTTGTTTGAAAAAGACTATACATATTCGTATTCATATGTTCGATGATGCAGAAATCAATACATTTTTATTGCAAAACTTTGCTGAAATACATTTTTTTTCAGAAAGTGTTACAAACACTTTGTATGACCTTTCCTTCTATATATTCGAAATATCCACACACAAAACTTGACAATCGGGAGAGATTTGCTTTTTGACAATTCTTAAATAGTCTTTTTAACAATGCTTCTACAAAGATTTGTTATGGACGTGATGGCAAACCGTTATTTTTTAACCTGGGAAACCTATATTTCATGTGGCAAAGTTATTCAATTCCTGAAAATCATATACAAAGATTGCAGACAACTGTCAAACAAGATAGCGCGTGAGACTAAAACATTTTAGCTTTGGTGAAAAAAAACTTCAATCGATCAAACAATCAATCAGTTCAATAAAACATCGCCAATATTATAACTACGTTATAAATATTTGTTCGATGTATATACTTACTTAACATATATAAACAATGATCATTATTACAAAACACAATAGAATAACGTGTATATGATTATAAATCGAGCTTGTATCGACGATTTTTTGTTTATGTGTCGCATGCATTTCATTTCAGGTGCAACAAGCTTACCCATTTCAAACACTAAGGTCTTTAAAAGTATCTACATCTCACCCTGTATTTGCAATACAGAAGCTGAGTGGGGTAACTTGACAAATGAGGAGATTATATACATTCTAGTCAAAGAACTTACAATTGAACCGTCTCAAACAACGATGGCCAGATCAAAGAAAGAAAGCAGACAGGACTCCCGTGTATCCTCGGCGTCCATAGGACGGGTAGCAGTGGTTGTTATGGTGACCATACTTGTAATGGTGATAAGCCTCGATTTAACGACACTGTGGAAGGCAATAAAAAAGCGATGGTGCCTTAACAAGAGGAACACATCGCCATAAAATGCCATGACAGATCACACGAACATTTATATGCATGGCATATGATCGACGTTATCGCCATGCTGTATTTGTACAGATAAGTAATTACACATGTGTATTACTAACAGATTATATAATTAAGTTAGATATGTTTTTAATTATAAATGGACTTGCAATCAGCGGTTTTGTGCAAAAATACATGATATATTTTAAACTTGTTGCCAAGAAATGTGGCTCTGATACAGGTTTTATTACAGGTCACGTCGTCGCAAAGTGATAAGAGGTTACAGTTCTATTGTTGTGGCAACGTACTGCTAGTAGGTCAACTCAACGCACGTGTACATGTTTGTTACTTAGCATTATGATGACTTTGATAACAATTGTGTTGGTTGTTCATTTGCACGGCGTATAACTGAGATGATGGTAAAACAAGAAATTAGTCTGTAAAGGGGATTACCATGGTATACATGTTTTTAATGCTTCACACTATATTTTGCTTTGCTTTGTACATTCATATACCACGCATTATTTTTTATATAAAGCGTTAAAGTAAACGCATGCATTTAAATGATTTTGTATTTTAAAATATTTTTTTTTTTTTAGTTTAAAATATTTAAAAACAAAACTGAAATTTAGTGATTAACAATATGCATGGCAAATACGTACCACCTTACTTTAATCTTATTAACTGAGTGATCTTTTATATGATTGAGTCGAATATAGGAACACAAATACAATATTTTCTATCAGGCAGATACAAATAATACAATGATCCAATAAATTGGTTTACGCTTGATTATATGTACCTATAAGCCCTGTACCACACATTGATCATGCTGTATTACATGAAGCCCTCTCATGCACTCTGGTCATGGAGCATTACCGGACAGGCATGTACACAAAATTTGTATTGTTTGTATGTATGCAAGTGCGTACTTACATGTAATAGCGTGTTTGCGTGTGTGTGTGTGTTCGTGCGTGTGTGCGTGTGTGTGTGGCAGCGAGTGTAAATCCGTCTTAGTGCATGCCTTTTGTTTGCCTCTCATATGAAATGATTTATACTGACAATATATGTTGTATGTGTGTGAACTATTATGAATAAATGCACTGTATATTATTTACTCTGTCAAACATGGTAAAAAAGTGAACAATATCATATTGTGTTTTTTTTATATTATTGGTATTTTTCGAAACGTATGTAAAATGTCATATTGAAAAACTATATAGCTTTGTTCATCCCTTCATTATGAATACATATATTCCAACGTAATCACTGATGTCACTAATGCAGGTTTTGTCGCGGAACACCTATGGTTAGGTGCAAATCAAATTGACCGAATATGAACGTTAATTCACAAATGAATGAACAACAACCACAGACACAAACGCGAGAATAAAATGTTAGCATTTATGTACATTATACATAAGAAAAAAGTGATAAACACAAATTTAGGATTAACTTTTGATTATATTGTATCACCATAAGTTATCATTGATTTAAATCCTTGATGATGCTAACTCTTTTAGAGAATTTATGTAATGGTTAATAAAATGTTTAAATTTGAAATACAAACCTTATCAGTTTTTTTTCTCTTATCTGTTGTTACATGCGCCATACGGTATGTTGTATATTTTGAAATCTAAATGCAGTGTCTGTTATCGGCATAGATATTCATAAAAAAATATACTCATTTTTTTCAATTATTGTGGTGAGCAAGCATTCCGTTAACTACGACGAGACCAAATATGATATCGATTAGCGATGTGTTAACATTGAACTCGATAATTTTCTGTGCCATTTAAACACATTTCACTACTTAAATTATATAACCGGTACCGTAACCATTTGTTCAAATACGCTATTTATTTAATGAAATGGACATCATCGACAAAGTTTTTGAAAACACTATTATTATACAATAGCCATTTGTGATACCAATTCGAGTTCAACACTTTTAGAAGATAGATAAATACGGTATTCACTATTTCCGGGCATGAGAATGTGTAACCATTAGCTTTGTGTATAATATTTATTGAAATTTAAAAGCAAAGCAAATACACGTTTGCTTCGCATTATAATTCCAATAAATGACTTAGTCCTGTATTTGATATGTGGACCCGTTTGCAAAATGTAGTTGCGGGCGTTTCTCAGTGGAATTGAGGTTATGGGTTTGTAGACATGCAAAAAAAACGAGGTGCTTGTGTGGCAACATGCCACGTTTTTGCTATTATCGATTCAAAAATGGCCGCCATTGACAACATACAATTTTTACTTTTATTTACCGTAACAAAAATATACATTTATAATAAACATATATACTGACTAAATATAGTGTGTAGGATAAATTTGTGGTATCAATGTATCTTTTCAAAGACAGAATGACCTTGAAATGGCATGTACAAAGTCATTTTGTCATTAATACCGCTCAGTCCTTGGATTCGTTGATTTGCTGAATGGACAGATTCAATTTTTATAAAATGTGACGCTTATTTATGCAGTTTAAAATTTTCAAATGTTTATCTGCATTTGGTTTTATTATTAAAATCTATAACAATAAATAAAAAAGGATTATTTCTCTTTATAGATAATCATTTAATTTTATGCTATGTATTATGGTAGTGCTGAGAAATTTGTCAACGCTGCAAGACACTTCCAGGATGAAGTTTTCACAAGATTGGCTGATCTTCTGAGCAACAACCAAGAGGAATGTATAAAGTCAGTCATCTCTGCAGACCTATACTGCCACAACACATGTCTTCAGATCATGTCAAATCGGATATTAACAACATCAAGTGTGTACTCTTCAATCGCACCCTTCCTCATATTGACAATTTTCTTGCAAAGGATGAATGTTGCACAATGTTGCACAATGAGTGATATTGTAAAGTTTGCATTAAGTTTGTTAGAAGAAGGTGAAGTGCTTATAAGTACATTCCTTAACCGTGATATGAAGCAGCTGATTATCAGTCATTATGGACATTCGTTCACAATATCGACCAATAGTGGGGTCAACAAATCTGACATCATTTTTTCATCTGATATAAGCGCTGATGACATAGTGGTTAAACTGAAGAATCAGGACATTATGCAGGAAGCTAGTGCCCAGTTAAGAAAACTTCTCAAGGACGTTGATTTTTGCCTACAAGACTTGTGCGACAGTACTGACCTCAAGTCTTCATGGGAAAGAACAAGAAGGCCAGGACCGCTTCTCACGTGTTTGTCAGCTCTTTTTAAGGTCCAAGCGTTTTCAAAGCAGTGTACATAACATTGAGGAGCTTCTACAGCCTCTTGAAGATGAGGTACATGAGGAGGCAGAGGAACAGATATTACATGGTCCTTTACCAACACAGACAGATCCTCCTCCATAAGAACAAACAGAAACCTGCTTGAGAGACCATAAGAGTACATAGATATACTGCCTATTGCAGATGCTTGTGTACATCTGTCATAGTGGATTGACGCGAACACCAGTGCATATGATGCTTGGCCACGCAATTTATGAAAGAGATCGCAGCAGGAGCCTGCTCACTGCTTTCAACAGAATCGGTGCTCAAGTTATCAAACCATCAGATGTTCCCAAAGTCTTCTTGCTAGCTATGCCGTGAAATGCTCAAAAGATGGAGAAACCCCAATACCCAGTACTTTACCAGCACCAAAGAGGACTACATTATGGCTGGAATGGACAACTCGGACTATGCTGACAAATCATCAATATCTGGTACCGAAGGTTTACATTATGCTGCCCTAGTGGTATTTCAAGATGACATAGTGAAAAGGCCTCTTTCCAAACCACCAGTGTCCAATACAGAAATAAGCCGTGCACATCCAATTCTAAAGACAAAGCAAACCATGTCAAGAGGTACCTCCCCATATCAAGCCAATAGTTAGACCAGCCTTATCACAAGATATGTTGCTGCATCTTGAAACTAAGCAGGCTACGTTGCTTGATATACAAACTGCCCAGAATGTAGCCACAAAGCGTGAATTCACTATAATTGTTCTGCGCAATAGTTCAGAAATAGAAAATCCTCATATCTGGGCCGCCGTTCATTGATTGTTTCTTCTGCTGTGGTGCCGATGATGCGTGTTGGCTTCCTACCTGTTTAACCAAGACCAATCACTGAGCGTGCTACAGTCAGACATTGCCTCACTAATTTTCAGAGTGCGCGAAGACAGTTAAATCAGAAATCGCTAACAATATGGTGTGATGAGGGTGTTTTTGCTCTTGCAGCAGACATTTTCCTACACGAGATGAACAAGTTCAGCGACCTCTTTCTTTGTATGGGCCGTTTCCATTTGACCCGTGTTCTGCTTAGGTGTCAGGGCAAACTTCTGCGAGGCTCTGGTCTAGATGACGCATTGATGGAATGTGGGGTGTTTGGACCAGGTGTGATAGAGACAGTGTTGAACGGCAGCCATTATGCACGGGCCCTCACAGGTATGCTGATGGTGGAGGACTTAATTCATAAGCTGGAGTGGCAAGCTTTTTGGACACATTTTGGACTACATACAAAGTCCTGGAGCAGATGAAGGAACTGCAAAACATACTTGTTGCCAATGAACGCTGTCCAGAGCAGTTTGAGGTTATTAACGGCAAGATGGAGCAATTGCATCAAGACTTTCTTGAGTTTCAAAAAAGAATGGGAGGCTAAGTCTGAGCTTTGCCAATTCTTTGGTGTTGAGTTGCAGTTAGTGTCCATCGTCAAAAATGCGGTAGTCTCTGACACGGAAGGAAACTGGAATCTGCATGTAGCTACCATTGAAGATTCCATGCAAATATTTGCTGAATGTGACTGCATTAACTACTTGCGTTACGGTTCATGGGACCTTGAACAAATAAAGGTAATCGAGTTTACACATCTTGAGCTTTATCGGCGCTTTTCCATTGGTCAATAGGTTGTTCGGGACCGCCCAGGCTGGTTTTGCAATGTTTCAGGTAATGTGAAGGTTGAGCAGACTATTCAGAGAGTATCAAAGGGTCCAAAAGGTCACTGTGTTGTAGGAGAGACACGCAATGCTGGTGCAGTAGCAGAATTTGAGATTTTGTTCCATGGGGTAGGGTCAATCACCAGCCTCCTCAATCTTCTTACCACCAACAAGCCGATGGATCACACAAAATGTCATCTTCAGCATTCGCTGAGCACCACTCGTCGACACTCGTTCAACCACAATGTAGAAATGTTATTGGACTATGTGCTGGAACGTCAGAACCCATACACAGTGACGGTCAATGTTCCTGTTCACTACACAATTTACTGACAAAACTTGCTGTTGACAAAGAGGTTGCTGTACGGCTTTTCAAACCATTAATGTATTGAAAATGGTGAACGTGTTTACCGCGCATACAGGCAGGATAGAATAGTTGAGAAAAAAAATCAGTTCCACCATTTCAAAAAGAAAGCTTCCCAAGTTCACTGACCATCTTAAACAGTCATTATGGACATCAAAAGCTATTTTTAAGGAACAGAAAGCCCCGTCATCCAACGATATGGCAGATGCACAGAGGAGCATGGACATTGCAAAGGAACGAGGCGTGTCCCTCAAGCAGATATTATCCCATGATTTGATTTCTTCATCTCCATTATTTGATGGTGACCTCCCATCCCATGTTTATAAGTCAAAACTTATTGGGAAGATTGAATCAAGACTGAACATCAGTAAATGGAGTCGGGAATCTCTTCTTCCCACTCATGTCATCGTGGACTTCATATCTAAGATGCGACAGATAGCACGTGCACATTCTTCCACTCTGGGTGGTGCAATCAATGCTGTTATCAACTCAGCGTTAATCATATGTGAGGGGCCAGAGTACATTTATCTTGTATTAGACACATACATTGAAATGTCTTTAAAGGAAGGTGAACGGTTGCGGCGCGGAGACGAAGCAACAGGTATTGCAATTATTGACAAGAGCAGAGACACACCGATCCCACAACAACTTAATAAATTCTGGGCATCCGAGGAAAATAAGCGTAATCTTCAACTATTGGTAAGGGATATAGTGTAAAATGACGTCTGTGCCAACCCTATCATTGCAAGTTCAGTTGTCTAAGACAATGAAGCTCTTTCAGCAATTAAGTTTGGTAATAAAGTCTTTCCTGAACTGTTAAACTGGATTGAGGAGGCCGATGCCAGGGTAGTGGCTCATGTTGAGTGGGCTGCTCGTATCACCGACAGCTTTGCATTATTGCTTCACTTAACACCATATTTTCAGACACTCGGCATGAAAGAAATATGGCAGCAGTATTGTACTGGTAAGAAGCGCCGAAAGCTTCCGTTGCATCAGGCAATTTCTCGGCTTGGGGCACGGCTGGCAAAGACAATGATAAAGGCTCACATATTGACAGACGACGACTGCATTAGTAAAGTGGGAACCAAGCATGCAGCTGTGACATCTGATCCGGTACAGTTTTTAATGAATTTTGGAGAGACAGATACCTTGTCAGAGCAGGATGAAGCATTAGCAGAAGTATCTGGTACGCGTCTGGGCAGGGAAAAGATCGACGACAACTGCGGAAACATTTAACCATCTCCGACTAGAGAACTATACCAGTGTTAGTGCTGGACTTGATTGCCTACCTCCTACAAGCAGTGTAATCAAACAGTAATCAAGGACATATTCGTAGAGGAGCCTTTCTACATAGGGCATGTAAACTGCCTATAAATAATGATGGTCCCGAGACACGGCTGGCACCAGTTAAACATGGTGGATGGGAGGAGCACCTTGGCATGCTGTTGCCCACAAAGTGCCTGAAGCCTTTACCACGGAGCTTGCTGATATTGTGCAAGTGTACAGGAAAGTGCGATACTCGAGGTTGTTCGTGCCGTGCTGCTGGGGTGCTTTGCATCACATTTTTATCATGGTAAAATGGACAATTCACTTTGTGGAAACCTGACTTGAAATGTCTAACTTTGGAACTGTATGTAATCTATGTAAAACAAAGTATTTTAAACCTATTAAAATGAGAATGATTTCATGTTGATGAGTTGTGTGCGTTTTTTCTATAATGCCATATGAAATAAGGAGTAAGCTCGTTAGCCTGTCCCTAGGACTGGGGATGACTCAGTGATTACCCAATCAACACATGACATTGGCTCAAAGTATTCGCGACATCAAATAGATGTTACATCGGTTTGACTTTTGGCCAACGTTGAACAAATATCACGGGTTTGCTTGGTAAGGGGTTTGGTGTATTATCACATTTTCATACCATCTGCATTTGGGTTTCAGTCCTGCTCACTGTAGTATTTTCCACCAAAGTAAAAAATTTAAAATTACTAGTCACTTGTCTGTAAGTAAAACATGCGTAAATTATCTGAATGTGCCAATATTACGTAAAACATGCACAACAATGTTTTAATTGAATAAATTACGTCAAAATTTGTTACATTAAAGTTTATACACTGGCTTTTACTGTCCAACGTCAACTCAAGGTCGTTGATGTATCATATGACCTTGTACTTGACCTTTCCAGATCAATTACCCTCCATATTTAACTAGACCTCTCATAACTGAGTTCTTACCAAAACAATACATAATTAAGAGGTAAAACATTTATTTTTACTCCAAAAGGCAATATTTTTTTCTTTTTCAACATGGCCATCGACGGCCATATTGGATTTTGGTATTTTGAGGCTCTTGGCATGTGACGGACAAGCACCTCGGTGATTTATCATGTATAAGGACTAATCACATCAAGTGAGAAAATCTCTCAACCCTATTTTGCAAACGGGACTTCAGACCTAGTCCTCCACTAACTAGAGCACATGCATATTTTGGACCTCTTAAACGACAATTGTTAATATCAATGTGGTTATGATAGATAAATGGTTTTGTAAGTATATATTTTGTTATACTTTTTAAAATAAATTATGTTTTATTATAAATTTTGATTTAATTTGTTTGAAAATATATTTATATAGTATTTATATTAAATACATTTTTTTCGCATTGCAACTCTAATTATATGATGCCGCACATTTATGGTGATATGCTATGCCGACGGCAAAATTTGTTTTACGTTAACTGATATTATCTTCAGTTTTCCAACTTCTTAATTATACGTACTCTCAGCAAATAACATATTGTTTGTGTGTTTGCTTTAATAAAGACGTTAAGCAAGTTAATTTGAAATAACTATTTTTGAGAGAAAAACGGCGATGTAAATTTAGTAAAAAGGTATGTTTTTGGTAGAAAAACATTTCTTTAGTTCCTAAAGATAATACTGGCTGCGCCGAACGGATAACTTCTTTGCAAGTTAGAAATGATATTTAACATAAACCAACACATATTTCGTGTACATTTTACAAATCTGCATGATATTGCCATATATACTTTTTAATCGATATGTGAATACTTAATGCATTTTAGGCAGCGACAATAATGATTGTCCGTAGCTGCCTTGCTGTACTTGTGATAGCCCAAAGTAAGCTACATGTGTTCCGTACTTTTACATTCTGCACACATTAAAGACACTTTCCCCACAAAACATGATGTTATGAAGCAGTCAGTGCGTGTAATTATTAGGTGGAAAAAGTTTGATTATTAAATATACAGTTATGAATAGTTCCAATATCCAACAATATTTCCTTTCTGAAGTATTTATGTAATTATGTTCGTATTAGTTGATAAAAAAAGTTAACAACAGAAAACGTTCCCGAGATGGAAATCATGGGATATAATATGGTTTCTCTGCGTCTGTTTTTGCGTAAAAATGATAAAAATGCTGGCAAGCATATTGTTTTTTAAGGGTGATGTATTTCTGCTCCTAACATGTTTACGGTCACTGTATTTACAGGACCAAATTGTTATATTACATTTACTTATTTAATGACAATTATTTTGAATATGTCTTTTTTAAATCAGTGATAAGAGTTTAAATTCACTGCACCATTTCAGATGCTCTCATTGCCGATGGGTGTTCATCGCAAATACAATCTTGAACAAATTGCTATGGTAGCGAAAGAAAGTGCTATAAAGATGAAGTAAAAGGCAAAACTAAAACCACCTGAATGAGCGTCATAGATAATGAATCGAGAGTCCAAATAGTGGCATGGGTTCACTATGACAATAAATGCTTCAAATCAATAATTGTGAAGGAAACACTGGACATCTTCAATCTCTTGCACGACGGTTACATTACATTCACCTCTGTGTTGGACTCAGAACGGACTATTGTTAAGAAAGCGTCTTATTCATGTCATGATCATTCCAAGCGTTCATCATTGAGGTTACAGTATACTAAACAATATCTTGCACGACGGTTACATTGCATTCACTGCATTAAAGAAAACCATCTCAAACCATGATATCTTATATCAGTCTTAATTCATTATTATAAAATGGATATGGTTTTTTAATGTTAAGAAACCAACATACATACACACGTCGAAGTATTCGTAACGTCACTCAAAAAAAATTATGTTCAATTGTTTACATTTGTGAAGTGCGTGGAATGATTCCATCTGCGTAAATGGGCAATAAAATAGTTCTAAAGAGTTGCATTAAAACTCCCAAGTTTTGCACGATTTATCGTAAATTTAAAAGTCATATTTCTTAATTAAATGCATACGATCTTAAATATCCACTCAAATATACATTGAATGCATTTGTTCGGTTTTACCTATTTGATAGGCAAAATGGCATGCTGAGCCTTACGCAGAGGTGTATGTGAGAGCAAGGAACGACAACTAGGCGTGGAGATTGGGACACTTAGTGTACGAGGCGAATGATGTTTCGAGACGCCGTGTATGTCACACAGGTACACATCCTTGTATTGTTTTTTTCGCCGTGATAAAAATTATTGTTATGTTTATAGATAAAACGTTTTTTTAAATAACGGTTTTATGTTCATTGTTTAAGCAGCGTTATCAGAAAATGATGCGACAATTAGGCAATTAATATATGTTTATGTCCACACAAAGTTTATACAGTGTATTACGTTGAAAACATTTTCCTAGTATGTTCAATACATATAAAACATAAATGTGAGTGTAGAATTTAAAAGGGAAGCAAACAGACACAGACAAGTTACTGCGCACAATAACTCTGTACTTTATGATGGATTGGGATGATGAAGAATGTTTCGCTCACTGCATTGGAAACACATCCTGCGTGTAACCCTTCAATAACAACAAGAAATGTTGGATTCACAACTCTTGCGACCCATTTACAGCAATAGACGCAGTTGACTCTACGTACACATGGATTTGCTTAGACAATCCCCAATCAGGGTCCGGTTTAATGAGAGCGACCATGGTCGGGAGACTATGGTTGTACCAGGAAATAATCGTCGTGCGGCGATAACCGGGTTTAATAGAAAGCGACAATCGTCCGTCGACCGCGCGTTGTTCGACATACTGTCGAGCGACCGCAGTCCACCCCTCACACCACTACTGCTCGTCGCGTGACGCTTTGTCGGCACCCAAAACCCGTGCCAGAACACTCCCAGACAATCTGCGACGTTACCAAGATCGTATGGGCACATGTAGGACAATCCCAGACAGTCTGCGACGGTTTCAGACGGTCTTCCAGATTAGCTGGGCACCTGCAGGAGATTTCAAGACAGTCTGCGACGGTGCCAAGACCATCTGGGCACCTGCAGAAGACAACCAGCCAGTCTGCGACGGTGCCAGAGAGTCTTAAGGACCGGCGAGGCACCTGCAGGAGACCTCCAGACAGTCTGCGACGGTGCCAGAGAGTCTTAAGGACCGGCGATTCACCTGCAGGACACTCCCAGACAATCTCCGATGGTGCCAAGACCGGCTAGGCACCTACTGAAGAATCACAGACTGTGCCAGACATTCTCCCAGACCTCCGGGGCATCTGCAAGAGATTATCAGACAGTCTGTGACGATGCCAAGACCGTCTTTGTACCTGAAGGAGACTAACAGACGGTGTCAGACGGTCACCCAGACCGTCGGGGCACCGGCAGGAGACTCCAAGACAGTCTATGACGTTGGAAAGACGTCTGGGCGCCGGCAGGAGAATCGCACACGGTGCCAGGTGCCAGACAATATACATGACCGTCGGGGCACAAGCAGGAAAATCCTGGACAGTCTGCGACGGTGCCAAGACCGTCCGGGCACCTGCATAAGACTCCCAGACGGTGTCAAACTGTCTCTCACACCGTCGAGGCACCTGCACGAGACTCCCATACAGTCTGCGACGGTGCGAAGACCGTCTGGGCACCTGCATGAGATTCCCAAACAGTCTTCTACGGAGTTAGAGACTGTCTGGCACTGTAACAGACTGTCTGGGAGTCTCCTGAAGTTGCCCAGACGGTTTTGGCACGTCGTAGAATGTATTTGAGTCTCTTGCATGTGCTCTGTCGGTCTGGGAGACTGTCTGACACCATTGCAAATAGTCTGAGAATCTCCTGTATGTGTTCTTACGGTCTTATATATGGAATTTTTACACCCATTATTGCTGCTTCTTCCTGTATTTGCGCGATGATTATCTGAGATATTAACTCTATGATTCTATATTCTCAAATCTTTTCTATAAAGAAGGAATGTAGTTGACAATTGTTAATAGTTTTATTTGATCGTTCGTCAAAAAGTTGTAATTCTGTTACTCTTGTATCTTCAATGCAATTGAGTAATTAAATAGTAATTAAATTGAATGCGTTTTAATTCCCTTTTATTATTGTTTAATTTGAGTTACAATGCTATGACGTTAAATTTTATTTACACTTAAATGTATTATGAATATTGCTGGGCCAAGTGTGAGATTGAGCGCTCTATAACCAGGTTTAAACCCCCAATTCTTTGCATTGACCGTTTCAAGGCGGTGACCCCAGCTTTATTCATATTTTGTGTTTATGTTGGTTTGTATTGTGCTGTATTGTGCTGTTTTGTACTGTTTGGGCAATCGGTCACTTGCCTTAAATAAAGGACCAACTAATTGTTTTTAATGAAAATTCAATACTGCTCCAGCAGCTGGAGTTTCACTTCTTTAAATTGACACCGTCGCAAATTGTCTGGAAGTCTCCTGCAGGTGCCCCTCCATTCTGAGAGGCTGTCTGGCAACGTCGCAGACTGTCTTGGGTTCTGCTTAAAGTTCCCCGCCGGTCTGAGAGACTGTCTTGCACCGTCAAAGACTGTGTGAAAGTCCCCTGCAGGTGACGAGACGGTATTGGCACCGTAGCAGACCATCTTTAAGTATCCTGCTGGTGCCCAGACGGTCTTCGCAACGTCACAGACTGTCTGGGAATACTCCCGAAGGTGCCCTGAAGGTCTCGGAGTCTCCAGCGGCTGCCCAGAAGGTCTGGGAGATTTTCTGGTAGTGTCGCAGACTGTCTTGGAGTCTGTTGCAGGTGTCCAGACGGCATTGGCACCGTTACAGACAGTCTGGGAGTCTCCCACTGGTTCACAGACAGTCTTGGCACCGTCGCACACTGTCTCGTAGTCTCCCTCGGCTGCCCCGCCGATTAAAAAGACTGTCTGGCACCGTCGCGGACTGTCTGGGAGTTTCCTCCAGGTTGCCAGACGGTCATGATATCGTTGCAGAATGTCTGGGAGTCTCTTGCAGCTGTCCAGACGGTTTTTGGCCCAGTCGCAGATAGTCTAGGAGTCTCCTGCAGGTGCATCGCCGGTCTTGAAGACTTTCTGGCACCGTCGTAGACTGTGTCGGGGTCTCCTGTAGGAACCCAAACGGTCTTGATCCGTCGAAGACTGTCTAGGAGTCTCTGGGAGACTGTCTTGGCACAGTCGCAGACTGGGAGTCTCCTGCAGATGTCAATGCGGTCTTGGCACTGTCTCAGACTGTTTGGGGGTCTCCTGCTGGTAACTTGAAGTAAATCAGTGGTCAGTCTAGTGCATTCCTCTTTATGTCACGTAGCTTTTTTACGTGTGTCTGCTGTCCTCAACGCCACCCAACACGCGTTTAGGGCTGCCACAGTCTCCTGCAACTTTTTCCGCTAATCTGCCTCGGTCACCAAAGGCCCGTGCTTTTCCTCCAGCAGGTTCTTGGTCTCGATGACAAGATCTTAAATGATATTTATCTTTTTTTTGGACCACAAATGGCACTGACTCAAAATGTTGCTGTCTTCGTCTTCCATTTTTCGCGTGTAATTTCGCCGTCGAATTTTGATGGCGGAAGTAGTTATTTTCCTAAAAATAGCGACTACCACGACCGCAATCGACTGACCACACCGTCGTGCGACCACTGTCGCGGCAACTTGCTCATTGAACGCGACGAGTGGTTAGTTGGCGGCCGACGAGCGTCGGTCGACCACACAGTCAACCGACTACAGTCGGGTTTTGTAGTTTTTCATTAAACCGAACCCAGGTTTGGATTGATAATATTTGCCTCGTTGTTTTATTAACGGCAACGCGCTGACACGACTGACTGACAAAAGGCGTGTCAATAAGAGAAATTACTAGTGTCGTTCTTTTTGTGTTAGCGTGTTGGTGCATTTGTATTGCAGAAGTCAACGGAGGATGACGAATATCTTAATTGTCGTATAGAAGCGCGTATTTTTAGTACGTGTTGCGTGTTGTCGATTAAGCAACCTAAAGCTCGAAGAAAGACCAATATGCTTAACCGAAAGGTCGAGACTTTGCGGGATTCACTACAACATGTTTAAATGCATTCTGAACCTAACAACTTTGTAAACAATTCATCCTTTAATTTAAAACATAGCTGTAATTAATAAAGCAGTAAAAATACAGTGAACATATATACATTACTTGTCTCACTAAGCCTTTAATGTTGCTATTTCATACAGGTTGTCCGGCACTACAAAATATATTGCATGGTAACGTCAATAGCTCGGGTTTGAACAATGGGGACACTGCGTCGTATGCTTGCGAACTGGGCTACACATTATCATCTTCAGTCACAAGGTTTTGTACAATCAATCGAACATGGAATTCTTCAGAGCCTTCTTGTGATTTGACAACGTGTTCGTCACCACTTGCACCAGTCAACGGTGCTTTACAACTCAACGGATCTTCTTTTGGGGACCGTGCTATTTACTCGTGCAATGTTGGATACTTTCTCAGTAGCTCTTATTCTGACACTTGCAATGCTTCTGGACAATGGGATACGCCGGTTACAACATGTACTCTTCACAATTGTGGCAATCTATCAAATCCCCCAAACGGCTTAATCAATTTCTCCGCTACAACCTACGGGGCAATTGCAAATTACTTTTGCGATGTTGGTTACAATTTGAATGGCAGTAAATCTAGCACGTGCAATTGAACGGGAGATTGGGATAGACAGCCTCCAACATGTACACCGATAGATTGTGGTCCAATGTTGAACCCGTCTAATGGATATGTTGGTTATTTCAGCACCACGTACGGCACTATTGCTAACTACTCGTGCAATTTGGGATACTTCATGTATGGATCAAACAATACAACGTGCATGGCAGAAGGCCACTGGTTGACACAAATCCTGACTGCGCACGCTTTGATTGTGGGCAATTGTACAGTCCAGTTAATGTCCGCCACCGTGACAAATACAACGTATGGAGCAATAGCAAATTACTCCTGTGACACTGGTTATTCCATGGTTGGCTCTGAAAGCATCATATGCGATTCGACGGGTCACTGGAACAAAGCGGCTCCAGTATGTTCACGAATCGTTTGCGGTAATATTACAATCAACAATGGTTTGGTTTCCTACTCCGGTGAAAAAGCTTATGGCGATCATGCAAACATCACGTGCAATGATGGTTACCAGCTTAGCGGTCCATCAACACGCATCTGCTTGGGGAACTGAAGTCAACCAGAATCTTCATGTATAGCTATGGGTAAGATAAATCACTAAATTCATGTTCGTTTAAAATGATTTGTAAACATTTTCCGGTGAATATATTGGATGATGTAGAACCAGTATATATCGATTGCCAAACTTTTCTGTTTTAAGTATACAAAATTCAGAAAACAAAACCAACAAATCCAAAGTCCTCTACTGATATTTATTTAGAAAATACAAACAAATACTTAAGACTCGGAATAATGAAACTATAGAAACATAATGAGAAGAAAATGTCTTGTTGACCTCTCTAAATAAACCACTTTGACCAAACAAGTACGACGATTTGTTATGCGGGTTGTGAAACAACTTGGAGTGTGTTTTGTTATCGAGGAAATTTATATTTTCTTTGGTTAAATTGTTCAAAGTGTCTCCAGCCAGTTGTAAAAACACATCAAATTATTGTATAACATGCCAGCCTATTTGATGAATACATGTTGAGGCCAAATTAAAAACTTCAATTGCTAAAGGCCAATCCTGTTGTAGAACACTTCGCCGACATCATACGTATTTTTAGCTCATCTATTTTTTTATATAAATTATGAGCTATTGTCATCACCTTGGCGTCGGCGTCGGCGTCCGGTTAAGTTTTGTGTTTAGGTCCACTTTTCTCAGAAAGTATCAACGCTATTACATTCAAACTTGGTACACTTACTAACTATCATGGGGGGACTGGGCAGGCAAAGTTTGATAACTCTGGCGTGCATTTTGACAGAATTATGTGCCCTTTTTATACTTAGAAAATTGTAAATTTGGGTAAGTTGTGTGTTTAGGTCCATTTTATTCCTTAAGTATCAAAGCTATTGCTTTCATACTTGCAACACTTACTTACATCATAAGGGGACTGTGCAGGCAAAGTAATGTAACTCTGACTGGCATTTTGACAGATTTATGTGCCCTTTTTATACTTAGAAAATTGAAAATTTGGTCAAGTTTTGTGTTTAGGTCTACTTTATTCCTAAAGTATCAAAGCTATTGCTTTCATACTTACTAACTATCTTAAGGGGACTGTGCAGGCAAAGTTGCATAAATCTGGTTGTCATTTTGACAGACTCATGGTCTTTTTTACTTAGTAACTTTGAATATATGGTTAAATTTTGTGTTTAGATCAACTTTACTTCTAAAGTATCAAGGCTATTGCTTTCAAACTTCATATACTTTCATGCTATCATGAGGGTACTGTACCTGGCAAGTTGAATTTTACCTTGACCTTTGAATGACCTTGACTATCAAGGTCAAATTATTAAATTTTGCTAAAATTGCCATTACTTCTTTATTTATGATTAGATTTGATTGATACATTGACATAACAACTCTTACGTGATATACCACAATAGACTCCACACAAACCATCCCCCCACGCCCCCCCCCCACCCCAGAATCCCTCCCCCCATTTTTTATTCATTTTTTTTTTGTTGAAAGATCATCTAATAAATGACTTCATCCTCACACTTACCCTCCACCGCCCCCCCCATTTTTTCTATTTTTTTAAACATGGTTAAAAAACAAAAATATTTTTATTATTATTTTATTTTTGAAATACCGTCCAACCCATCCACCCAAGAATAAGCCCGACCAAAAAAATAAATATTTTTTTTTGCATTTTTTTTCTTATTTTTGGAAGATATTGTAATAAATGACCACACACCCACACTATACACCCCTCTCCACCCCACCCCTCCCTCCTTTGTGATTGAAGTATTGAGATAGGTCCCTTCACCTTTAAAAGAAAAATAGATGAGCGGTCTGCACCCGCAAGGCGGTGCTCTTGTATAATAGTTTATGTAGATCACACACATCTGTAAATCATATAAATTGTACCAAATAAAAGCAATCATTTATGAATAAATCAATTGTTTCACAGGTTGTCCTGATCTACAACACGTCCTTCATGGTAGTATCACCATGACAAATACAACGTATTGAGCAATAGCAAACTTCTCCTGTGACACTGGTTACTTCTTGGTTGGCTCTGAAAGCATCACATGCGATTCGATGGGTAGTTGGAACAAAGCGGCTCCAGTATGTTCACAAATCGTATGCGGTAATATTACAATCACCAATGGCTTGGTTTCCTACTCCGGTGAAAATGCCTATGGTAATCATGCAAACATCACGTGCAATGCTGGTAACCAGCTTAGCGGTCGATCAACACGTATCTGCTTAGGGAACTGGAGTCAATTAGAATCTTCATGCATAAATATGGGTTCGTTTCATCACTGAATTATGATAGTTTGAAAAGACTACATATTCGTATTCATATGTTCGATTATGTAGAACCAATTCATTTTGATTGCAAATCTTAGCTAAAAAACATTTTTGTCAGAAAATAGAATAAACAATTTGTATGACCTTTATTCTTTTATATTCGGAATATGCACACACAAAAACCTGACAATTAGAAGAAAAACATCGGGAGAGAATTGTCTGTCGACATTTCTTAAAATATCTGTTTGACAATACTACTGAGAAGATTTGTTTTGGACGTGATGTCAAACGGTTACTATTTTCGTTATTTTTTTAACCTGTGAAACCTATATTTCGTGTGGTCAAGTTGTTCAATTCTCCGAAACACAATGTACAAAGATATCAGACACCTTGCCTGTGAGACTAAAACATGCTGGCTGGTGCAAAAAACAACTTCAATCGATCAAACAGTCAATCAGTTGAATAAAACATCGCCAATATTATTACATGTACTACTTTGTAAATATTGTTTCGATGTATATACAGGTACTTACTTAAAATATATAAACAATGATAATTATTACGAAAACATAATAGAATAACGTGTAAATGCTTATAAATCGAGCTTATATCAACGGTTTTAATGTCTGTGTGGCATGAATTTAATTTCAGGTGCAACAAACCTAACCGTTGTAAACACGATCAATGTCTTTAAAAGTATCTACATCTCACTCTGTATATGCAATACGGAAGCTGAGTGGGGTAACATGACAAATGCGGAGATTATATACATTCTAGTCAAAGAACTTACAATTGAACCTTCTCAAACAACGATGGCCAGATCAAAGAAAGAAAGCAGACATGACTCCCGTGTATCCTCGGCGTCCATAGGACGGGTAGCAGTGGTTGTTATGGTGACTATACTTGTAATGGTGATAAGCCTCGATTTTCTGACACTGTGGAAGACAATGAACAAGCGAGGGTGCCTTAAAAAGAGGAACACACCGCCTAAACATATCCCATGAAGATATATATGAATAGCATATCATCGACGTTGTAGGCATGCGTTATTTTTTCAGCTAAGCGGTTAATATTTGTATAACTAATGCAATAACTTATTACGTTGGATATGTTTTTAATTATAAACGGACTTGCAATTAACGTTTTTTTGCAAAAATACATTAAATATTTTAAACTTGTTTCCAAGCTTAAATGTGACTTTAATACAGGTTTTACTGCTGGTCATATCGTCGCAAAGTGATACGAGGTTACAGTTCTTTTGTTGTGGTAACCTACTGCTAGTAGTTCAGCTCAATAAACATGTATATGTTTGTAAATTATCATTGATGACTTTGATTACAATTTTATTGTTTGTTCATGTTTGTTCATGTGTACTGCTTATTACTGAGCCGATGTTTAGACAAGTAAATAGTCTGTAAAGGGGACTGCCATGGTATACATGTTTTCAATGCGCCAAAAGATATTTTTGCTTTGTTTTGTTGGTTCAAATAACATACATTCCTTTTATATAAAGCGATAATGTAAACACATGCATTTTAATGATTTTGTATTTTAAAATATTTTGTTTTTGTTTTAAGTTTAAAATAAAAGAAAACACTGAAATTTAGTGATAAATGTTGTGCTTGGCAAATACGTACCACCTTACTTTAATCTTATTAACCAAGTGATTTTTCTATGATTGAGTCGAGTATAGGAACACAGATACAACATTTTCTTGGATGAAACTACAAATAATAAAATGATATAATAAATTGTTTGACGCTGATTATATGTACATATAAGCCCTTTTCCATACACTGATCATGCTATATTACCTGAAGCCCTGTCATGCACTCTGGTCATGCTGCATACCGGACAGCCATGTCCTACTGTCTGTCATGTTTAAATACCTGAAAGCCACGCTACACACTCTTGTCACGCTGTATTGGCTCAAATCCTGTAAAACACGCTGGTCATGCTATATAACATGAAGCCCCGCCCTAGGCGCTGGTTATCATATATAACCGGAAAGTCCTGTCTGGTTAGAATCTATTGACGGCAAAGTACGCCCTACACAATGGTCAACAATGGTCATGCTATATCGCCGGAAACCCCTGTCCGACACGCTGGTAACGCTATATATCCTGAATTCCCGCCCTGCACGCTGGTTAGGCTATATAACCTGAATGACATGCCCCACAGGCTATTCATGCTATAGTAGCAAAACGCCAGGTACCACACTCTTGTAATGCTATATTTTCGAAAAGCCCTGTCCAACACACTGGCCATTCGATATTATCTGAAAGCGATGTCCTAAACGCGGGTATGCAATATTGCCGGAACCCCAGGTACCGCAAGCTGATCATGCTATTTTACCAGGTAGTTATGCCCCACACACTGGTCCTGCTCTACTACCTGAAAGATCCGTCCGCAATGCTGGTAATGCTATGTTCCGGAAAGCTCTGTCTCACACACTAGTCACCGTCATGCTGCATTACGTGTAAGTCCTTCCCCACAGGCTGGTCATGCAATGTTACATGAAAAGCCTGTCCCACGAACTGGTCATGTTATTTTATCTGAAAAGACCACAAGCTCATATTGCTATATAACCAGCACGCTATACCCCAAACACTGGTCATGCTATATTACCTTAAAGCTATGTCCCAAACATTGGTTATTCTATATTACCTGAAAGCCAAGACCCATACACTGATCATCTATATAACATGAAGCCCTGTCAGACACAAAGGTCATGCTTTATTACCGGAAAGCTATGTTCGACACGCTGGTCATGCTATTTTACAATAAAGGCCCGTCACACAGCTTGTCATGCTATATGTATATTACCCGAATTTCTGTCTTACACACTTGTCGTGCTATAATTATTACCTGAAAGTCATGCCCCACACGCTGTACATGCTATAGAAGAGCTGTCCCACGCGTTTGTCATTCTATATTACCCGAGTGTCATGTCCCGCCCTCTAGTCATTTTATATTACCTGAAAGTCATGCTTTATAAGCCGAAAGCGCCGTCTTACACGCTGGCCATGATATATCACCCGATAGCAATGGTCAACACGCTGGACAGGATAGAATATCGCAAAGCCCTATCACACACACTGATCATGTTAAATTACCTGAACACCATCTTCATCACGCTTTTCATGGTATATACACCCAAAGCCATGTCACACACACTGGTCATATTATATTTATTAAATCCACACGCTGGTCATGCTGTATTACCGGAAAGCCCTATCCCACCAATTTGTCATGCTATATTACCTTAAAGCCCCGCCCCACACGCTAGCTTTGCTATAAAGTCCATACGTCCGTAAAACATAGAAGGGGTCATGCATTGTCTCACTACTGTGGCGAGGTACAAAAAAAAAAGGAGGTACGCAAGACAAGTCAGCACCAGATTTGGACAAGACGGTTTGACATAGTAGAACTGTGTTGACAAGATTACTGTTTGACAAAAAAGGACTGTATTTTGACAAGTCAGCACCAGATTTGGACAAGATAATACGACTGTTTGGCATAATAAGACTGTATTTGTACAAGTCAATATCATATTTGGACAAGAAAACACGACGGTTTGACATAATGGGACTGTATTTTTGACAAGTTAACATCACATTTGGACAATATAACACGACGGTTTGACATAATAGGACTGCATTTTGACAAGTCAACACCATATTTGGACAAGATAACACGACTGTTTGACATAATAAGACTATATTTTGACAAGTCAGCACCAGATTCGGACAAGATAACACGACGGTATGGCATAGTAGAATTGTGTTTTGACA
>NC_068366.1:56354859-56480933 GCF_020536995.1 Dreissena polymorpha | reverse complement strand
ACCCCCCCCCCCTACCCCCCCCCCACCCCCTCAAAAAAATATTATTTTTTTTTAAACATCTTAAAAATTACCACACCACACATTATACCCACACCCCCCCCCCCACCCCCAAAAAAAAACATCTAATTAATTACCATACCCAACATTATATCCCCCCTCTTACTCCCTCCTTGATCATGACAGGCAGATGACCCCTATTGATTTTCAGTTCACTAGGTCAAAGGTCAAGGTAACAGTGACTTGAAATAGTACAATGGTTTCCGGATGATAACTTATATTAGGTCAAAGGTCAAGGTCACAGTGACAAAAAACGTATTCACACAATGGCTGCCACTACAACTGACAGCCCATATGGGGGGCATGCATGTTTTACAAACAGCCCTTGTCCAATACCCTTGGCGGATACAGCGGATACAGCGTACAAAACAAAACCTAAGCCAATAAAATCAATTATTTCTTGCTTTAATGGTACCATTTGGATGAGTTTGTGGTTAAGATAGGTAAACTTGTATAAGTTCTTGCAGTTTCAGTGTTCCTTAACCCTTGCATTGTTGATAACATTTTGCACCCATGGCCAAGAGAGAGCGCATTGCAACTATCAGCAACCCATTGGGTTATAAAGCTGATAGTTGAATTATTGCAACTAGTGAGTCAACCAGAGTACCTTTTAAGCCCCACCTATATTGTATTGTCACCACAAAAAACAAATAGATCTATCGTTAAAGTACCTATTCTCGACCCTCACCTTTTTTTCAAACCCTTCATTTGTTTACATTTCATACGCATGCGCGCACACGCACTTCGTCACCGTTTTTTTTTTGTACAGTCAAGTTACCATTACCAGATCATTACCCATAGCAGATCACTTTGATGTTCAAGTCTGCGTAAAGACATAAATAGTTGACATTTTTAGATGATTTTTTGCACACAGCATCTTCAAGGCCTGTTCTTCAAAACGCATTTATTGAATCGTTATCTGAGCTACTCTTTGTCAAACATTTCGGTATGTTTTGCTGACATGTATATACGACTTTGTTGACTTCCGTCTCATTTCCAAATCAAGGTTGAACATTATTTGCGGCCACATGCTATAACTCTGTTGGAAAGTAAGAAGTTTACTAGTCTTTCTGCCTGCAAAAGTCTATTTCAGTTTTGATTCGTGTTTAAGATTTTGCATATCATAAATGTAATGAAGAATTAGGCAATAACCGATCAAGCGTGATAATATGCGTATTGATAATATATTATATTAAAATATATGCAAATCCTGTTGATTCTTACAATAAATGATCTCAATCTCAATGTTTTATTTATGTTCCATGTTAAATATCGATGATTAGATATGATTCAAACAATTTACATGGTTTATAAGATGCCCATATCTTTTTTATCTATTTAGGATTTTCAACATATAATATACACAACAACGTCATGCCTAAAGTGTAGATACAAGATAACATATAGAAAACAATTAATAACAAAAACAATGAATATAATTTATAACTGGCAATGTTACTTGGTCGTAAAGGACACAGTTCATGTTTCAACAGTTCAAATAGCGTGTTAGGTGCCCTCCTGAATGGTTTCGATCACGTGATCTGTTATGGCTACAACTGATCCGTTAATGCATGAATTCTGACGCGAAAAAAGGTATCACAAATACATTTTGTCTGCGCTTAAATATAAGACTATGCGCTAAAACAGTAAGCAAAGGTAATATTTAATCTAACTGGTGTAAAAAGAAGTCTCATAACATTTATTGCTTTTCACCATAACAACTGTATTGCACTCCTGATCCGGTAATGGTAACTTGACTGTATATGAAATTTGTTTATGCCGACTTGCACGTAGCGGCAAATCAATGAAAATGCATCAAAAATATGTCGAATTAACAGATTAATCATAAAACACGTAAAAATCGTAGTATTCCTTAATGCTTTTTACATATGTAATGATTTTCATTATAACAACTTATAAAAACATGGTCTTATTCTCGTTCTCAACTTTGCTTGACAATTTACACAAATCGGCTGCTGTAAAAAGTCACGTGACCATGGTCATATCATGGGGCGAATTAATTTTTAAGGATGTACACTGAAGGGTTCGAAAGCAGGTACTCGTTGTTTGGGCGGCATTGACAGTTTTACATGATATGGTGGTGCTGGAAACTTGCAAAAAATCTGTAATCAAAAGAGGATTAACATAACAATTAAAGTTGACAGCCATGTAGAAACAAGTTCTATGTCAAAAAGAGTTCCTATTGATATGTTTCACTATTTTCAATCTTTATCGTCACTATATTTGACGTGTCAAAAATTAAGAGGTTTCCTCCCCAGACGTTTTCTCCCTGGACGTTTCACCCCCATGACCATTTTCCAATTAAATAGATCTAATAATAATTGTTGGTATAAAAGCCTGAAAATTTTCTTTTATTAATTGATATCATTGAAAAATTGAGTAAAAGCACAGCTTTGATGTTCTTTGATGGTCATTTTAAGTGCAATAGTAACGGGTATGTTACAAATTAAACTATTATAGCTATTGTATTAATGAATTGAGTAAAAGCACACCTTTGTTGTTCTTTGATGATCATTTTAAGTGGAATAATATGTTACAAAGTAAACAATTATAATTATTGAATTCATGAATTCAATTTGGTACAAACTAATTTAATTATACCTAATCAAAAGTTCAATCATTCGTGAACAAGATGACGTCAATCTCATGAATATTCATAATGTTTGACATATCCGCAGTTGCATTGTAAACACACACATGTCGGTGCAAGTAGTCCGGAATTGGTATGACTCGGTTGCGATATTTCTTCTGATAAATTTCTCAATTAACAGCATATTTAGTAAACATTATGAAATAATATTGAAATAAAATTTATGTGCATGATAAGATAAAACATTTCTCTTTTAATTACTTTTTTTAAAGACCACTTTTTTGGATACGGAGGAAAAAATAAAAATAAAATTATTTTTTTCTGTTTTATTTTTATTTCACTTTTCGGCAAATTGGATACGGCGCTCCCGTTAAACAAAGGATCAAAAAGCTCTGGCCTATATATACTTAAAACATTTTACACTGATTCATTATGTTATTAGAATTTACTGCAATAATATAATATTATACATACATATCATAGTGATAGACATTTTCGGAGTTTGTGAATTGGATATCATTTTCATATTCCATTTTGATGCCTATATATCCCTTCATACATTATTGTTTCCCATCGAATTGTTTACATATTGATTCAGTCTGTCATCAAGATTATCATACAGTATAATAAAAAGTTGGACACTAATATGTTTAGTTATGCAGAATATTTACTATTTACTATTACTATTTACCATCCCATTTAACAATTTAAAAATTGATTTAATCTGTTGCCATCAAAATGTGACAGCATTTTAATGTTTTTGCTAATTAATATTAAAGTAACAACACACACCTACCATTATACAATATATCAGGCTCTTATGGTGCAATATACAAGCGTTGATTAGATTAGCAAGTGCATTATACAAGATTACAGCTATCGTATAAGTGGACTTATGTTCAAATAGACAGGCCCTTTAATTACTCACCATTGATGAGATTAGGTGACATCTTTAAAGAGGGATAGTCGTTCATAAGATGAGATAAGCAGTTTAGCACATTATCATACAAAAACATTTTTAAATAGTTTATCACTCACTGCAATAATTATTATAAATGAATTGATTTGAATTGACTAGTATTATATATGGTAGTCATAGATGCATCTGTTGTATTTAACAGGGGTGGTTTCAAAAGATATGTTACACTTTCGACATCTTTTTCATTTGTTAATACAAATGAATCTTTCATATATCTTCATGACAAGAATGAAAGCTGTTGTCAAGTCAAAAGTCAAAATCATCTTTTCACTCTCATATCATAAAATTTATAAAAGTTTGTCATTTTGCTTCATTTTAAGTTTGGTATGTTCATTTTGAGATTAAATGTCAGCTTGTGTATGCTTATTTCGAATTAAATAGTTCACACAAATCTAGGTTTATTGATACTGTGTTCGGTAAAACTGATATATTTCATATTTTTGCATTTAAAACAATTTTTGTTAATTCGTAAAGTTCTTAATTTTTCCTTAAATTGCACAAATTCATTTTAAAAAAAAATACATTTTTTTGGCTTATAAATATTATTAATATCATTGAGTTAAATTAGTAAAATATGATAAAAAATGATTACATTTGCTAAATATACTATTGATAATGAAATATTGTGCAAGTAAAGTGCAATTCTGGTTTAATTAGTCTAAATTAGTTATTATTACAAATTAAAATATCAGTGACATCCAATAATTTGATTATATACATATGAATGCATGAACAAAATAAAATTCTTGACAGTAACATAGTTTATTTATTTATCATATTTACCTGTAACAAGGAAAACAGTTGTGAAATTAATATCAATGTGATCTTACCATTTTTAGCTCGACTATTATATATGAAATATATAGACAATCCCGAAATCGATAATATGGGCGCCGCCATATTGGCTATTACGTAACCCGCGATTGAAAACGGTACTGAAGAATTTGACAGATTTCAGTTATCATAGTGTACACCCGCTTTATTCCAATAAACAGTTCTTTATGACTTCGCACAGTAGGATTGAAAAAAGTGAAACATGAAACCAAGTGTCGATATGTATCACATCGTAAATCAATATAATTTAAATTAAAAATATACACGATAGATTCATAAAATATGTGTCTCTGCAACAATATTCAGTGACAACACGTAATGTTTAAGGCCGAGTTGGCATTTTTAAGCATACCTTTCAGTAATGCATTTGTATAAAATTTAATTATTTCTTTATGGAATAAAATTATTCAAGCATAATTATAAAGGTATAGAAATATCTAAAGTCTGAAGTAAACGTTGTGATTTTAGCGTAAATAGTGCCCGAGATATTAACAAAGATCTATCAATATATAAAGATTGGAAACATCCATTCAGACCATTTTTTTGGATAGATCTTTGATATTAATTAGATAGATTTAAGGTCGATGTAGACAATTATATTGATATTTACTTTTGTTTCAGCTTATATTATTTCTTATTAAATGTCGTACTTTCTATACTTTCCGGAGATATTCATTAAGAAACGTTGTAAGATGAAAGACTGAGGACGACTTCTTTTATTGAATAATACATATCTTTGTTTGTCTAAACAGTTACCATTTTGCTATTATATTTCCCTTGTAAGTGTCATTTTAAAGGTAATATACAAATCTATAGCCGAAATGAAGTTTGTGATTCTAAAATTGTTCCGTAAATCTTTATTATCGAAACTCTGCAAGATTTCAGGTAGAGAATTTTTTTTTAATTAAAATTATGTATCTAGTTTAGTCTAAAACTAAAGTGGTTTTTAGCAATCTTTTATTTAAAAATCGCTCTCAAGCTAATACAAAAATATGTAGCCGGAAATGAATTTTGTGATTTAAATGAACAAGTATCGGAGTTATTCGCTTGCAAAACTGTGTAAGATGTCAGGATATGTCATACTTTTTTATTGAAAAGGACATATCAGCTTTTGTCTACAACTTTCTTATATTATTATTTAAATTACGTTTTACATGTTGCCTGAAATATTATTAAATTTTCTTAATAACATTTTAATTCACGACTGAAATGTTCAACATGATAAAAAATGAGCCTTAAATAAACTTAAATAGTTCCAATTGTGTTCTCTAGATTTCCTAAACGTATATCTTTATTAAATTTTCGTAAAACGGTCTAAATTTACGCTTAAAAAATAAAAACACGAACAAAATAAGTGATTTATTTTTCTTTAATTACGGATTATTAATGACAGCAACATGCATCTCTTGAAAAAAAAACATCAGCGATAAAGACGCGAACGAATTCGCTAATTGGGAGGCGATGTTCCAAGTGTGGATTAAAAGCGTTTATGGGTTTGCCCGTGACACCACATGTCTGCACATGTGTAGATACCGAAATTAGGATAAGATATCACGCTTCACCTTAAAATAACATGTTATATGACAATCAAGACCTTATTCATGCCAGGGACCTACACAAATAGGTCCATGTCCATGCTGTGTTTATTACTCTTAAACGAATGCAGATGAACCTTATTTCTACTAATTATGTAATTTATGTTTAAAAAAATAACACGAACTATTATGTGGTTGTCAGATCGATAACAGAAACTCTTTAAATCCTCAAATAAATTTGATAAAACCGTTTCGCTTCCTTGTTTTGCGTAGGGACCTATACACACACATATATATGTCCATGTTTATTTCTTCAGTACCGTTTTGGAGGCGCGCGAGAGTATTCAGGGGCGGGTAATTCGGGAGGTATCGATTTTCTGGGATTGTCTATATAGTGGAGCTATCCTACTCACCCCGGCTTCGGCGTGAGCGTCTGCCTAAGCGTTAGCGTGCAAATGTTCAAGTTTTCCTACTTAACTACCCCAAATATTTGCAATGTCCCTTGACATAAGGCTTTCATATTTTGCAACTTTGTGAACCATCATGATCCCAACCTATAAACAAGAGCAGACAACTGTATCAAGCATTTTGACAGAATTATTGCCCCTTTTATACTAATAATATGCATATTATTGATAAATCTATGTTTAAGTTTGCGTACTACCCCAAATATTTCCTATTTCCTTTGAAATATTGTTTTTATATTTTGCATACTTGTTTACCAACATGACCCCAACCTATAAACAAGAGCAGACCACTTTATCAAGCATTTTGACATAATTATGGCCCCTTTTACACTTAGATAATTGAACATTTTGCTTAAATTGCCATAACTTCTTTATTTATGATCACATTTAATATTACTTTGACAAAACAACACTTACCTGAATACCACAATGGATTCCACCCAAACAATACCCCACGCCCCTACCCAGAATCCCTTCCCCTCCCCCCTCCATTTTTTTTTAAACATCTAAGTAATTAACCCACCCCACATCATACCCCCTTTCACCCCCATACCCCCCCCAATCTCCCCCCCCTAAAGAATTTTTTTTAAACATCATCTAATAAATATTCACACCCCACATTATACCCCCCTCTCTCCCCCTACCCCCCCCCCCCCCCCCCACCCCCCCCCCCCAAAAAAAATTATTATTTTCCTTTTTTTATTATGCTTCCCCCCAAAAAAATGGGGGGGGAGCATATAGTCGCCGCTTCGTCAGTCCGTCTGTGTGTCCGTCTGTGCATAATTTTTGTCTGGGCTATATCTCAGCAACTAATGACCGGAATTCAATGAAACTTTATGGGAAGCTTCACTACCAAGAGGAGATGTGCATATTATCAGCGGGTTCTGGTCGGATGATTTTTCACAGAGTCATGGCCCTTTGAAATTTTCCATTAACTGTACATGTAGTGCAATTCTTGTCCGGGCTATTTCTCAGCAACTGATGACCAGAATTCAATGATACTTTATGGGAAGCTTCACTACCAAGAGAAGATATGCATATTATCAGCGGGTTCTGGTCGGATGATTTTTTACAGAGTTATGGCCCTTTTAAATTTTCCATTAACTGTACATATAGTGCAATTCTTGCCCGGGCTATTTTCTCAGCAACTGATGACCAGAATTCAATAAAACTTTATGGGAAGCTTCACTACCAAGAGGAGATGTGCATATTATCAGCGGGATCTGGTCAGATGTTTTTTCACAGAGTTATGGCCCTTTGAAATTTTCCATTAACTGTACATTTAGTGCAATTCTTGTCCGGGCTATTTCTCAGCAACTGATGACCGGAATTCAATGAAACTTTATGGGAAGCTTCACTACCAAGAGGAGATGTGCATATTATCAGCGGGTTCTGGTCAGATGATTTTTCACAGTGTTATGGCCCTTTGAAATTTTCTATAAACTGTACATATAGTGCAATTCTTGTCCGGGCTATTTCTCAGCAACTACTGACTGGAATACAATGAAGCTTTATGAGAAGCTTAACTACCTTTAGGAGATGCCCATGTTATTTGTGGGTTCTGGTTAGATGATTTATTTAGAGAGTTATGGCCTTTTGAAATGTTTAAGTTGCTAAACCATCAATCGTATTATTTTGTCCAAAGTTATGCCCCTCAAGACGTTTCCTTTTATCTGAATATATAGTGCAATATTGTGACAAAAAAAACTTTGGGGAGCATCACCCGTCCCCGACGGTTTCTTGTTTTTGAAATATCGTCGAATAAATGATCACACCCCTCATTATACCCCCTCTCACCCCCCCCCCCCCAAAAAAAAAAATATATTATTTTTTTTCCTTTTTTTATTTTTGAAAGATCGTGTAATAAATTATTGAATATGAACAATTTCCCCATGATGGCTTGCGTTATACTGTCAAGCTCTCGAATAGTCGAGCGCTGTCCTCTGACAGCTCTTGTTCAATTCACCAATTTACCTTATTTAATTGGATTAAAAACAACAAACAAGTTCCACAACCCTGAACAGGTTTACTCAAACAGAAATAAGGTGTTAATTGTGTATTCAAAATGGGTCTGGATTACACATTATTCTTATCTTGTTTGCATTTGTGCTCCCAAAATGAAATGAGCAACATGTATAAGATACTCAGTAAGATTTTGAGAATATTCCATTCATGCCACTAGTACACCAACATGCACTTACTAATGATTTACATACATTCCTTACACAGTTTAACAAATGAAAAATGAATTCTAAAACCAAAAAAAACAACAGACTGCTTCATAGATAATGTTAGTTAAAGACTTCCTAAACAAAATAATCATTTGATAAAAAGAGTATACTTCAAACAAACAAGTATAAATTTATTGGGGGGGGGCGTCTGCACTAAAACTGAAATTGGGGGAGGAAACGCCTTGGAGGAAACGTCTGAAAACCGTCCCAGAATGGCAGAGCTCCTGATAAGGATTTGTGAAATTAGTAACGGTACTGCCACTGACAGAAAGAAAAGGAGTAACGCTTAAAATCAACAAGGGCTGTTTGTAAAACATGCCATGCCCCCCTATATGGGCTATTAGTTGTAGTAGCAGCCATTGTGTGAATACGTTTTTTGTCACTGTGAACAACGGTGGTGGTGGTGGTGGTGGTGGTGGTGGTGGTGGTGGTGGTGGTGGTGGTGGTGGTGGTGGTGGTGGTGGTGGTGGTGGTGGTGGTGGTGGTGGTGGTGGTGGTGGTGGTGGTGGTGGTGGTGGTCGTGGTTGTGGTCTTGGTGGTGATGGTGGTGGTGGTGGTGGTGGTGGTGGTGGTTACAATGCATTACAAAAATGCAGTTAGCCTTACATTTGGTAAAATTTTTATATATTACAAGGGAGGCAAATGCTAACAAAAAGAACATGCATAAACGGTAGTTGTTTCCCTTGTTTGAACCATGCTAAATCCTTAAAATGCCTATTTCCAGTAACTGTGACCTTCACCTGTGACCTTGACCTTTGACCTAGTGACCTCAAAATCAATAGGGGTCATCTGCGAGTCTGATCAATGTACCTATGAAGTTTCATGATCCTAGGCCCAAGCGTTCTTGAGTTATTATCTGACAACCACCTGGTGGACGGACCGACCGACAGACAGACCGACATACCGACATAAGCAACGCAATATACCCCCTGTTCTTCGAAGGGGGGCATAATTAGTACCTGTACTACCATATCCAAAAATACAGGTAGTACTGTACTACCCGTGTTCTTGGATATTAAAGAGTGTATAACTGTCTTTACAGAAACATTTGCAGCAATTAAAATAAATATATGTAGCTTCTTAAACAGTTACTGTATTAGGTTTTCGATTCTGAATTATGATGCTAATACAACTACACATTAAAACTCATGACTAATACTATTTCTTCATTTTTCTTGACAAAAAAAACACAAGCCAACTAGTAAGCTAAGTAAATGAACACTTATTTCACTCATATTGATAGGTCTTTGTTTCACTGTTTCATCCGTTTCCCATCGTGTTTTCTAACGTTTTACGCCACCGATGCAATCAAATCGTTTAATATCAGGGCGACAATGTCTCTTTCTGGGTTTACAGATTTAATGTCAGAATGGTTAGAAGACACCGTATGTAGTCATTATATGACAACAAAGTGTTGTTTTGAGCCGCTTTCGGTTAAACCGGCATTCAATTGCGCGCAGACATATCGTTTTTGACTGATTTACAATTTACAGGAAATCACGCGACAGAATAGACAATAATATATGAACCCAGTCTACAACTTTTCGGTAATTTAAATTAACGAAAAGCGCCGTTAGGTTAGAGGTTACAATACACTAAACGATCGTTTCATGTCGGGCTGTACTCTCTAAAAAAATATCATAGTTGACAGGAAGGCATGTTTTACACTTTTTACCATTATTCGGGTGTTATCTTGCGGAGATAATGGTAGGGCATGGATAGGTGTTCACTACTGAATCCCTGAAATATGATACACGTGAAGACTATAGTAAACCATTGCACTAGAAAAGGTTACATTCCACTAAGAAACGGCCGAAAAAAAAAGTTGCAAAAACAGTCGATTTTAATTTGTGTCAAGTTCTTTCTTGCATTGTCCATGACATATCTTTTTTATTGCATAAATCGATTCCGCTTAGAATGGCCTTTAAGAAAAGGTATGGTTATGGGGGTCTCTATGTGCAAAATGTTGCATTTATTTTCGCTCAAAGTTGTCGCTTTTACATTGAATTATATAGGGAAACTATTTAGTGTATTATGACCTAGAGACCAACAAATCACGCCGCGCTGACGCAGACATATCGGTATGGCCACAGGCAGCAGTATCATAAATTTGCCCCCCCCCCCCCGGGACCTACCCCCCCCCCGGGACCTACCCCCCCCCCGAGTTTACCCCAGGGGTTCCAGATTGTTAAATGTGCACCTATTGTGTATGGTTTGACTTTTCAACAACGAATATTGACAAAATACACAGTTTATAAAAAAAAAACTCGTATAGGTGTTATATATACACAAGGTATGAAACGCACTATATGCCTATTGCTGAAAGATTGTGAAACACTGGACGTGACCTTTTTCATCGAAAACACACGTTCCCATGCAGTTGCCGACAACATGCAACTGGATTCGTTAAAAGACATTAAAAGCAACGAGATTACACTACTAACCGATCTCCTGCTCGGCAAATAACTTTAATATTCAATTAAATTTGACTTTCTCGCTATTTGTCTGTGTTTTGCTGTCATATTTTGTCGATCGAATGCTCGTTTCTAAAACGCCATATCATTGGCCAACACAATGAGAACAACCAACCAGATGACTCGTTATAAAATTAAAATGGTGTACATGTGTAGATGAAACACCGAGAAAGTGCGAGAAAGTCAAATTTAATTGAATATTTAAGTTATAAGCCGAGCAGGAGATCGGTTAGTAGTGTAATCTCGTTGATTTTACTGTCTTTTAACGAATCCAGTTGCATTTTGTCGGCAACTGCATGGGAGCATGTGTGTTTTCGATGAAAAAGGTCACGTCCAGTGTTCCATAATCTTTCAGCAATAGGCATTTAGTGCGTTTCATACCTTGTGTATATATAATACCTATACGAGGGTTATTTTTTCAAACTATGAATTTTGTTCAATATTCGTTGTTGAAAAGTCAAACCATACACAATAGGTGTACATTTAGCAATCTGGAACCCCTGGGGTAAACTCGGGGGGGGGGGGGGGTATGATACTGCTGCCTGTGGGTATGGCCAGATTTTTTTCGTAAATGCGTAAAATGGATATTAATGTCGTAATTGTACGTCCAGTTTATAAAAATAAATGCGTAAATCTTGATGAAAAAGGCGTATTTACGGCTGTACGACCCTTATCTGGAGCTCTGGAATGGGAATTGAATAGTGGTTGCTGGTGTGACTGCACCAATTTGGCCTTTATAATCAGGCGATCAATTACTTGTAAATGAAAATGTACGGTGGAAATTTTTTCGCATTATAATTATAATTAATATTTATTATTTTAACTATGTTGTATTGTTTGATTGTGTGCTGATCATCATACCCATAGCCGGTGGGGGGGTGCATTGGGTCCCAAATTTTTTTGATCAGTCACTCATATAAAAATGCTCTATAACTTCAGTCTCTAAAGACAGATAAAAAGTCACCAGAATGCAGGATTTAAAGTATCATTTTAAAAATTGTTTAGGGGGTGGACCTCCAAACCCTTCCCCCCCCCCCCCCTCATTGCAAGATGTGGCAGCCTCTCCTGCATTTCAAAACCCTGGCTGTGGGCCTGATCATAATGAATTACAACTAAAACATTATATGTATTTATATTTCAGCACTTAAAAAATCATCTTATCAGATGAAGATCAGTACCATATATTATTGGATCGTTGTACAATACCTGTGAAAAACGCTACACAGTGGTGAGTAATTTTCAAATAAAAGGGGACTTGCTCACATACTACCAATGGAACTGTGTTAAATCTAAATGTCTACTGTACTGTTTTGGGGAATAAAAAGCAATCAGACACATACGTATAGTCAGTTTTGTTTGCAATTATTTGTTGGATTTAATTGACAAAATTATATAGCCTGTTTATAAAAATTAGTGTGTACCCATAAAAAGAGTGTGTTTTTTTTAAATAAGCACTATAAAAAGCATTAGTTATGTTAAGTATAAAACACTGCAAGATAAGAACAATTAACTATTGCCTTTAATAAATTGTATTAACTGAAAGATTTAGCTATGTCTAAGAGTTAAATATCATATAAAAACAAGTAAGAATGTAAATTAATGACAACAAAAACCTATTTAAACACCACAGTGAGAAATGTTTGCCATGCTTTTGGGAAAGATATATACTCTAAAAGGTGGGGAATGCAACCCTTGTCAAAAAAGTGAGCAAAATCCGGTTATAACCCAGTTTTAAACTGGGTTTAACCCTGCGGTATTGGCACCGAGCTAAAAGCGAGTCTTTTAAACACACTTTTTGCTTACCGACTTGGTTTTATCTGAGTTGAATCTTGGTTTAACTCGCTTAAAGCCAACATAGTGGTTTTTTTAACCGTCTTAAGCGGGTTTAAAGTGAGTTTTTTTCAGGCATCAGTGTTTAACTCTGCGGTATTTGCACTGTGCTAAAAGCAGGTTTTTCAGACACGCTTTTAGCTTACCGACTGGATTTTTTAGCTTACCGACTTGGTTTTTTCTGAGTTAAATCTTGGTTTAACTCGCTTTAAACCAACATAGTGGGTTTTTTAACCATCTTAAGTGGGTTTAAAGTGAGTATGATTTTCTACAAGTTGTTTTTTTGAGGTTTTTTAAACATGCTTAGACCAACTTCTGTCTGTGGAGTTGGTTTTAAGTGGGTAAAAAGTGTGTTTTTTATGTGAGCTATAAGCAGGCTAAACACGGTTTTTAAGTGAGCGAAAAGTAAGCTGAAAGCACGCCTTTGTTAGTTTTTTTCACAGTGAAAACATGCTTTTAACTCGCTTTAAACCTAGTTATTAACAGGATTTTATCTGTGAAAAAAACAAAAGCAATTTGTGGGTTTGGGTAAGTTGATTTTTGTGGGTTTTAACAGTGTTTAAGTGAGTTTTTTTTAAGAAAGTAGGTTTTTTGTGAGCCTTTTGTGGGATTTTGCAGTGTGAAAAAAAATAATTTTGGACTGATATGTTCTAGAAAAAATGGTTTTTGTGAAGCAATTACAACAGTTCATTATAAGCCCCATGTGGTTAAAAGGGAAAAAAACACAATGTGTACGAAAATTATGTTTATATGACAAAAATAGTACACCGCAAATTAATACAAACAGATTATTTTTACAATACATTATACAATAATAGACATTTATGGAAGATATTAAAGCAAAAGGTTGACCGCAATGGACCACTGCGGGTGAAGTATTTAGACCGCAGCTGCTGCAGAGACCTGGATCTCAGCTGTTGGAGGTACCTGAACCGCAGTGGAATGAGGAACCTGGATTTCAGCTTATGGAGGGACCTTGACAGCATACGGTGTTGGGACCTGCACAGCAGCTACTGGAGAGACCTTGACCGCTAGGGGACCTGGAAAGCAGCCAGTGCAGGGACCTAGACCTGATCTTGGCGGGTGGAGGGACCTGGAAAGCAGCAGGTAGAGACCTGGAAAGCGGGCGCTGGAGCGACATGTAGTTGTACCATTGATGCTGCTTGTGTCCTTCTCCTCTTGAGCATCTCTTACGCCAGTTGATCTGCAAAGGATTAATACCATATCACTTTCAAAAGGGCAAGGCATTCTTCAAAGATGTTGATTGGTTATGTTTTCGTTCCACTTAACTATGAAATATTGCTGTTATGGTAATCTTGTTGCTTTAATAATAATAATTTTAAGTTATTTGCTTGTTGTTTTTGTTTGTTTATTTTTGAAATTTTAATCCCGTGATCACATGTGACTTAGCACTTTTCATCAATTATTAAAGAAATTGCGTTTGGTAGAAAATGCAGTGTGAAAATGTACCAAGATGCGTGGTCTCATTTGGCTGTGTGGTCTGGTGGAATTGTAAATGCAATAACCTGTATAGTTTACCTCTCAACAAATCGAGCTTTCTTGGTTAAGGACTGGGCGAGGTTTTCCCACTCTTGTTCCCCTCAAGTTTGCCAGCTTGTGCAGGGTAAAACCAGGTTTAAAAGTCCATACATCAGGCAGGCAATGATGCACATTCTTTCCAAAGGATCTTCCCATCGATGTCAATTTTGCCTTGTGGCAAGAGTTTAACCTTCAAAATTAAAATATATAAGTTCTAATTAAGTATGAGGGAAAGAAATCCGTTCAGTAATAACCAGAAATAGATATAAATAAAATTTTAGATGACAAAAACCATGAAACACAACCATAGTTATTCACTGTACACAACATTTACACTTTTTCATGTGTAAGTTTATCTATTTTTGCTTCAAAATGTGTTGTTTATCCTTTAAATTGCAATACAATAACTTATCCATTTACATTTCTCAGTGACAATACATAAATATGATAATGATCATAATTAATTCAATAAACTAAATAAAAAAAGGGGTGAAGAAATGACAATACAAACCTGTTAAAACTGTTCTTCAGTATTCCAAAAAAAACAACAGGCAGTTCAACCTCCTTTCCAACCAACTTATTATTGATTTCCACATTGCAGTAAAAAACACATTGTTTTCATCACACAATACTTCATGCTGACAGAATTTCAAGACATTTTACACTACCATTATAAGTCTTTCACTTCTTTATATTAATGTTGCTGAATTAAATTTAGCTCAATATTCAATTGCTTACACCAGCTTGTTTTTCAAAAGTTGTTGTTTTCAAAAAGATAACTTCCTCAGTGCAATAGCCAATCAAAAGCCTTATATCTTATTCCACACAGCCTTATCTCTAGGCAAACCCCATCAGTAGCCTTATCTACCCCTAGATAATCAGTACCCTGTTTAGCTCTAATGCCTGACAGATTGTTATCTGTTTATTGTTAGTGGTGTGAAATAAGGGTGTTTTTAGGTATTGTCTTGTTATTTTGTTGACAGTTTATGTAACACAGGTCATGTTTGGCATTTTATTATTTTATTGCAAATTAAGGAAATGGATATGATGGTATCATATGCAAATATCAAAATCTTGCATAACTTATGTACAAAAATAAATAGATTATTTCCAAAATAATGTTTCCAATACCATAATTATTTAAATATGCAGATTTAACAAGTAAATACTGTTTTAAACAAATATAAACAATCATATGAGATTGTTTAAAAAAAATAAAAAATTAAGACATAAAACAATCATAAGATATTGTTTATAATAAAAACAAACATAAAGAAAAAATTCAAAGTGAAACACAAACTCTTTCATTTTCATGTATAAAACTAAGCTTGACCATTGTTATAGTTTTTGTCAGTGATACTTGTTGTCCATCTGTGAACCTGTGATGTTCTGAAAGAGCCATTTTCATCCAATATTCCCTAAAAATTATGGGGAGCACACAAATGTACAATAGGGACAATGGCAAACAAGCTGTAAAAAAAGCCCCTTTACAATTGACTTGTTTTATTTATGGCTATAAACATCAAACAAAGATCCAGTTGAAGAATTATTGTTTCATTGATGAGTTATATTAATAAACAAAAGACCAACTTGTTGAAAAGTGTGTTAAAGTGAGTCTTTAAGCCTCGTTGCAGCTCTCAACTTATTTACAAAAAGACCAAGTTAAACTCGCTTAAACCCACTTCTGTTTAAAAAAAGACCAACTTCTGTTGTAAAAGACTCGCTTATTAAACAAAAAGACACACTTAAACACACATAAACCAACTCATAAATAAAAAGGCTCACTTTTGACACACAAAAAACCGACTTCTTACAGAAAAAAACTCGCTTAAACACACATCTTCTTAAAATAACCAACTTTTAACTCAGTTAAGCACAGTTTAGCGCACATAAAACTCACTTTTATTAGCAAAAACCAACTTCCGCGAAGAAAAACTCAGAAAAAACACAGTTTTATGTTGGTTTAAGTGTGTTTTGGTATGAAAGTGGGTTATTTTTTGACAAGGGCCAGGGGCCGAATATCTCCCAATATTTTTGCTAAAAAAAATTTGGGTGATTTGTTCCACAATATTTTATTTATTTTCTAAAACAGTTAAGAAACTTAGAGGGGCTATGGTTTAAAGGTACAGACTTAAAAATCTAAAATTACTGTTTATTAAATAATTACATGATTACTCTCTAGATGGAGTATATTTTCTTGAGAAGGTATTTTGAGAAATTCATTTTGTAAATTGAGTTTTGTTTGTTAAGTCCTAATCTTTATTTAATTTTGTTCCTATTGTTACAGCTGACTTCAAAATTATCTGAATGTTCAATGTCATGGTATTTAAGACACTTAAAATCATATTATATCCATTATGACCTTCCAGCCATTAGTTAGGACTCAGTTACATGTTCCTTTTTTGCCCATTTCTCATTGTGTCTTGTATATTTTCTGTCATTTATTAAATAATGATAAAATAACATCACATTTACTATTAATGAGATATTTTCAATTAAAAAAGTCATTTTTGTTGCCATAGTTACAATGAATCATGCAATATTTTTTGGTATTTTTTATCCCCCCCCCCGATGGTTGCCATATAGTTATCACACTGTGCATCTGTCTGTCTGTCCGTCACACTTTAAAAAATATGCTCATAACTCTATGTCGCTTTAGATGTAACCTTCATTTTTGGTATGCATGTGTATATGGACAAGGCCTTTCCATACCGACACAAATTTTGACCTCATTGACCTTGAACTTAGGGTCCGCGTTTAGGTTTCAAAATCTGCATTTATGTTTCCAAAAATGCTCATAACTTCTATGTCGCTTCAGATGTAACCTTCATATTTGGTATGCATGTGTATATGGACAAAGCCTTTCTATAAGCACACAAATTTTGATCCATGTGGCCATGACCTTGAAGTTAGGGTCAGCATTTAGGTTTTGAAATCTGTGTTTAGGTTTTATAGTATAACCTAAATGGAAAAGACCTTTCCAGAGTGAGACACACACAAATCTTGATCCCAGTGGCCATGACCTTGAAGTTAGAGTCAGCATTTAGGTTTCGAAAATTTGTTCTGTTATTTAGCTGTCTAACATAACTTTAAACTATCAAAGCGTTTTTCGGGGGTATATGTCATCCTATGGAGATAGCGCTTGTTTTTAATTCAGTTACATGTAAGTTGTGTCAATACCATCAGTGAATTCGTAGAAATATTGGATATTACGTAACAAAATGGTGTGTACATCATAATTTCAGCAAGAAAAGATTTTTTGGATACCAAATAGACAATTTTATGTGTTAAGTTTCTCTTTGATAAATGTTGTTTTTTTAGGAACAATCTTATATCATCATTATTGAATGCCCATAATCTCTGAGCTGTTAGTTAGTTAAAAATAGAGAACATTCTTGCAATTGTTTCCATTTTTATTTAAATGGGCCTTTTCACAGATTTTGGCATTTTTTTAACTTATTCATTAAATGCTTTATATTGATAAATGTAAACATTGGATCGTAAAAGCTCCAGTAAAATGTCAAGAAAAAAAATAAAAAAAGGAAAAGAACATTGCCCGGAGTAGGTTTCGAACCAGTGACCCCTGGAGTCCTGCCAGAGTCCTGAAGTAAAAACGCTTTAGCCTACTGAGCTATTCCGCCGAGTACTCAATATTGACGTATTTTATACCTTATATAAGCAATCTTCGTAGTTTCACAAAATTTAACGACAAAAACAGAACTCTCCAAATTATTCAATCGTTTCGCGTTGCAACGCTTTATAATTTTTAGGTTTTAAAATCGTCAAAAGATGCATATAATGGCTATATTAGAGCATGGTTAATGTTCAGTATTACTGTTTCCTCACAAATATCATAACTAAAACGAAAACTTACGAATCTGAAACAACTTTTTTCAATTTTGTCAATTTACCAAAGCGTGAAAAGATCCCTTTAATACAGTCATAGATCAGTTGTGGCCTCTGGGTAATGACCAATTTTTGCTTACTTGTCACACCCTTAAAACTTTCCACACGTCTATAATAGCAAATCTGGATTTAGGTGATCTTTTATGGTACATTTAAACTTTAGCTCTGTTACAAGAGTGCTGGTAAAGTCCAGTCACATATTTAAATCTAGGCCATGTCAAAATCAAAGTGTCAAAGACAAATGAAAGATGCGTTCATTAATTATTGTCCAGTTAATTACTACTGCTGTAAGTTTTTATATAATATGACTGATGAACATCATGTGAGAGAAAATTCACATTATCATTGTATATCAGGTTTAGCAGCCTTTTAGATAACAAAGTATGCTAGTTTTCAATGTCGCTTCTGGGGATCAAACCCGTAGGGATTTTAGGAAGATTCTGACATTTTCGATCCCTCGAGAGCAACCAAACCAAAAATTAAGTCAAATATTGCCGACTCGGTTTTTTGAGTCGGTTCATGAGGGATAATGGAGCTCGATTGGACATTGTCGGCTCTGGTACTACTTACATGTACCCCAGGTACGTATACTTACATGTACCCTGGGTTTTCTCAATGAAAATACGATTGAAACTAAAAGCCGGGATCGCCCAGGATCGTCCGGAATGATGAAGGTATAAAACTCGACATTAACACAAAGTTACTATAAAACTAATAGTTATTTATCAATTTTAATAATTTTAATTTGTTGTCATTATGGAAAAGTTATTCCATCCTTTAGACGATTAATAAATCCATTTAGAGGAAGATAGAGACTTTATTTAGATCAGAAGTGTTTTGACAATATTTTTTAGGCAATTCAATTAGCAAAACTAATATTAATGGTCGATCCCGGCTTTTAGTAGAGAGTTAACCCTGTACAATTGTTACAACTACCGTAACACGTTATTTTGCTAAGATTCACTTACCATTTCTTGTAGACGGTAACCCGGCAATCTATGTAAAAAAGGTTTTAACGTTCATGTCGTTGTTTAAGTTTGGCTTTACGGGTGGGGATGGGGGTTCCTCGGATACTAAAAGAAAAGGGAAGGAGGAAAGTAAGAGAAAGTATGAGGAAAAAAAAAACAAGAAAATTTCTCCAGAAATGGCGTGAAGATTACAAATAGATGTCTTAAATAGATGAATATTGAATTCAATAGCATTAGTAAGGCAAGCTAATAAGAATGATTTAATCATAATTGCGCATCTCCAAGCACAAGAAATTACAAGTTGAATGATAAATATAAAGGTTTTTATAATACTTGGGTCAGGGCACATGAAAGATTGGTCAGGGCTAGTAGGTTCTGCATTTACTAGCCCGAACGGGCTAGTTGAAAAAAAAGTTAGTGTTAAGCCCTGATGTGTATATATAATTATTACAAAAAAATAGTCGACAACGACTGATTTAGGGTTAAATTTCCCGGGTACATTTTAGTATATTTACCATACCCGGGATACATGTAAGGATACTTAAGAGTACCCGGGGTACATGTACGTAGTACCCGAGCTGACAATGAACAAACGAGCGATACTGGAAGGTGCAACATCTCTCACGCCCCCTAGCATCGCCTTTAGCAGTATTCAATTCTCAACAGGAAAGTGCTGGAGTCATTGATCCCGAGGGACAAGAAAAACAATTGATTAATGTTCGAAATAAATAATTTGATTAATGACAATTCTATTATTTGAGCCAGGTCACAGGAAAAGCGCAGTCAAATCAGTATCAAATTAAATTATTTGTTATTGTCAGGAAAACGCTTTTAAGCAAACAGCTTTCAAGCGACTGCAGGCTGATCTAGATACAAACTGGCCACAATCGCCTTAATGTCTCTTTTACTGTGACACAGTTCATTTAACTTTAAAATGATAAAAAGTACTAACACTAAGAAAGAGTATACAAACCAGTAAAGAGTTGGAAATCAATGTTGAATTTCAGGACAGCTTGGTGATCTGCAAATCCCCGATGAAATGTTGATATCGGGTATCATAGTCATTCAATAAGTCGCAAAATGCTCGAATACAATTTATAAAGCACAATGTGACTTATATTGATAACTAAAAATACCAGTATGCCAGTTTTGCCGTGTCAAGCTGTTACGATCCAGAAAGTCCTTCATTCACATCGAGTATATATCCTTCGAATTCCAACTATTGCTGTCATAAGCGGAGATTTAGTGAATAAATAATTCATATATCCTAAATGACAGCTTCTAAATAGCGAAACAAGCCAATTTATGCAGTAAGGAAGTTTTGAATCGAGACTCTCATGGTGGCGGCCATTGTTGAATGTTGAAACACGAACGACAACTCTGCTAGGAGAATGTTATCAATGACGAGCAATCTCCTACGCAGTGGCGAATGGAAAAGGGAAGTAACTGCAAAAATCGAGTTATCTCAATCGGACTGGCTCGGTCTTTTACATAGGTCGCCATTGTGAAAAAAATTTTGATGGTTATGATACCTTGGACGATGCTGTTCGCATCGTCAAAAAGTACCAAAAAATATTTGTGCATATGGGGTGTCAATGGGCCAACTGTTATACTGCTCATGTTACACTTTACAGTAAAACTTGTTTTCAATGTCATAAGTTGGCTGTCATTTTGTCCAGCCCTAAAAAGGGACCTTTTACACAATTCAATATTCATACTCGTTATTTAAGATTCAATGTGACAGACTTGATATAAGGGCTTCTAAATGCTCATGTGTCCTCACATAATAGATGATAAACAGTCTCTGGAAAAACCACAATTAGATTTCAATCTGGCAACATTCATTTTAGTTTGTTCCCAGTATTTCATAAGCACGTTTTATATATATCATTAAATTTTTCATCATTAAAGCATTTTAAATGTATTTACTTTTGAACATTCACTCAAAATGCTGTGTGACACTATTTCCAATATGACACTTATTTCTAATATTCTATCAGAAATTGTTTTTGGTTTGTCTCTTTTTAATTCACCCTAGGGTGTGATGAAAATACAAAAAATAAGTTTGTCAATGGAAGCTCTGATTTTCTCATTAATTATTTCAAGAAAAGAGAGTTGTACATTTCCAGTGCCCCAGATAATTATTTATCCCTGCCGTACCTAAGCCCATATTGATCCATACTGATTTGCAAAATTGCATCTGCATTATTTGTGAGCTTGCTCACAAATAAATAGGGTGATTTCATTCTTGAAATAGGGTGAAATGAGTTCTAAAAATACATACATTAAAATCATTCTGTTTTACTTCTGTTGCTGCACACTTGTATTGATTCAATAAAACTGTAAACTATCATAATTATTAAACTTTACAAACTTATGTTTCATAACATCTTTAATCCTTGAAACTGTCCATAATATAAATTTTTAACTTACAAAAAAACCCTGACGTTAACTGACATCTTTGTAACTGTCAAACATATCGACTGATTTTTTGGTCCAACAATCGCGGACGTCTTTCTACCTCTCTTAGACATTTTTATTTTGCATCGTAATAGAAACTGAAAGTTCAGACGCTTTACAAATACATGCACAATGAGCGACAAATTAAGTCAGATTGAAAACGCATGAATGTCGTCGTAAATAATTTGGTCAGACGCTATAATTAAATATGAAATCTAGTAGCAGAACATTTGAATAACTTTGACTGTTGTCCTGCTCCATCTTCCAGGCGCTTGCTGAATGAAACCGTCGCCGCGTTACAATAATAATTATAAAGAGAAAATACCGAAAATGAGCAAAGTATTTTCGGTTAAAGCTTTTGTATCATACGCATTAAATTTGACGAATTTGGGTAAAAGTAAAGTTGGTTGCGTTTTCAATACGCATAATATTGTATTTCTTTATGTTTTTAAACAATTTATTAGGGTGAAAGACACAGACGCAGCTAATATCTGGAGCACTGCATTTCATGCAAAATATGTTTCAAAACATTAAGGGTATTGCACATGCTTTCAGATATTAGTTTCTTTGTGTCTCACATCACTGACACACAAATTGCTATCTATTGTAGTGCAAATGTTAAATTTTAAATCTTATTTTCATTTTTTATTGAAGTATTTAGTACAAATAACATATCATAATTATTTGATTAGTTGATAACACTTTTTACCTGAGAAATGGGGTTATATTTTCAATAAGTTGCTAAGTTTCCAGTTGCAGACATGGGGTAATCATAATTGTTAATCTGTTATCATCATGATTATTAATTTATTTCTTTTTCCATTAATCATGGATTGATCATTAATTATAGCTTTTGTATTACTTAAATAATAATAATATAGATTACTGCTATGTGCAAGTGGTCATGACTCATTATTATTTTATGATTACTTTTGACCAAAAAGCAGATTCAATTTCAGTTCATGAAGACACATGACACATGAACAACATCAGATACTTGCCAACTTATCATGTAGTTAACTCTTTCAGTGCTGGAACTGAATTTTGAAGGCCTTTGCAAACAGTTTGGATCCAGATGAGTCGCCACACTCAAAACGTGGCATCTCTTCAGGATCTAAACTGTTTTCTATTCTGATAGTATTCTTTGAAAAAAAAATCAAAAAAAATGCTAATTTTAGAAATTCAGCAGACAACATTTTAGCAGACGACAAATTCCCCAGCATGCAAAGGGTTAATTACTCAAGTGGTGTAGATCTCTTATTTCCCTTGGCCCTAGGGTTATTTCAAGGGATTAAGTCTGAACAATAGTTATTATTCCGAACTTGCCTACAACTGGTTTTTCCACTAATTTATATGAGGTACAAATAAAATTGACCTAGATCCACGGGGTTGTGTATTGTTATTCCCCCCACTGGTGAAACTGGAGGGGACTTAAGGTTTGTGCTCTGTCTGTCTGTCTGTCAGTCAGTCAGTCAGTCAGTCAGTCAGTCTGTAACACTTTTGGATCCTGCGATAACTTTAAAAGTTCTTCATATTTTTTCATGAAACTTTAAACATGGATAGATGGCAATAGGGAGATTATGCACGTCATTTCATTTTGTTCCTACAGCAAGAATTATGGTTGCTATAGCAACAAATAGACAAGAAATATGGCTGAAAATAGTGGATCCTGCGATAACTTTAAAAGTTCTACATATTTTTTTCATGGAACTTGAAACATGAATAGATGGCAATATGGAGATTATGCACGTCATTTCATTTTGTTCCAACGACAAGCATTCTGATTGCTATGGCAACAAATAGACTAGAAATATTGCTGAAAATGGTGGAGTTTCATCGGTAGTGGACTTATATTGCATGGCAATAGTTTTGTTAAAACTCAGTAAGTATCAGAATATTCATGTGACACTAGGGTCATAACAGTAAAAAGTTGATTGTACCTAACGATTAGTGGAGTTCTGAATACAGTCTAATGTATTAATAATCTGCATTTATGCAAAAAATAAGTGTTGGAGCTAGGTGTGGGAACAGTTAAGTAATGAGTCAAATAATTGATTTCATGAAATTTTTACTGAACCATGTTAACCCATGTATAAAAGTTACTTTGTGAAAAAGCAATTGATGCAACTTCTGCACCAGTGGAGAGACTCTGGCATTTTCTATCCATCCTGATAGAAGTCTTATGAGTGACTGCACTTTTCAAATGCCCATGAACATCAAATGCAGTTTATAAATTAACTCATAAGATAAGCTATTGGGGGACAACACCTGCCCCAGTAGACAGATTATCTCCAGAGCCAAGTAAATATGCAGGCTTTGTTTTGTGCTACAATAAGCACCCGCTTAACAGTTACATGTTTCAATTGTACTTTTTCTGCGAAGCTGTCTAAGCCAGCTTTTCACCATACCTGACCTTTGTAAATGTTCAATAAAATTCAAATAAAAAATATCCCGGGGCTAGACACGGATAAAGACACCTCATTTATTCCATTGGCTAATTTGAGCAATATAATTATGGTATGTCAATAAAAGAATCTTATTGTGTTTCAAACAATACCATGATAAATATTATTTTTGATAAATTTAACAAGAATTATTCCACCATATAAACTAATGTATTAAGCATGTGCACGATGATTCACGATACTGTAAATAATCAAATCAAATAGAAATGCCCAACAAACCATTAAAACAGGTTTGTTCGAAGAACATGCGTATGAATATTTTAAATATGTACGGATACTTCGGGTGTGACTGGTTGACTTATGTTTTAATTTCACTTCCATTCTTCTTTTGGTTTCCTGTTTTGTATTATAGATTTATGACCAGCATTATGAAATAATGTTAAATAAGTCGCAAAAACTCCGCTTAACATCTTGTACTGCATTTGATGTAGCTAAGAACTGCACCGAAAAAGACATTCACTATCTTTGATCTCATTCATTGAACTCTTTACTTTTCAGCAACTCCAACCACATTAAACGCCGTATATCTTTTTATGTCCCCCACCACTTCCTGTACGAAATGTTCCGCCCGGAATCGGCACGGAATCGCAAACTAAATTCCGGGCGTAAAAAATATTTCCAGGCGTATTTTTCTATATATGATTTTAAGAAGAGGGGCGGATTCCGGGCGTAATCCGGGCGGAAAACAGGGGCGAAATATGTAAATGAGGTGGGACGGAATTTTAAATTACGGGCGGAAAACAGTTTATGGGCGGAATTCAGATTACAGGCGGAATGTTAAAATTACGGGCGTAACTTAGATTACGGGCGTAATTTAGATACCGGGCGGAAATCGGATTACATGCATATTGTAAATATACCCATATACCCATATAAGGACAGGCCATTTGAAAAAATAAAAGGCGATCGCAAAAGCTCACCATGAGCACTTTGTGCTCAGTTTAGCTAAAAACTAATCAAAATTATGACAAGATACATTTAACATAGTATCTTTATATTTATTTTAAGATAATACATTTTAAAAACATGGATCACCATTTTATACTTCTGCAAATGCGGAACAAATGCTGAAAATCCCCGCATGTTTTCCGCAGTCACAAAAAATGTGGAACTTATGCGGAAAATGTATGCATTTTCGTTCCGCATTTTGATGATACTTTTAAGATACAATGTAGCTTTTAAAGACAAACAACAAAAATATTCAATATATATACATAAAAAATAATTTGATAGACATGCACTTTTTAAAAAACAAACTGTTCTTATACACGGCCAAAATAAAAAAGTTCACTCTTTCACATTGACTGTGTTTTTTAAACTGCTTTCTTGAGTAGGAATTCCTCTCTATCACAGTATTGTTCAGGTCCACGATTCCCCCCATCCTATGTCATAATCTGAAATGCAATTTGATATTAAGTACAACTACAGTCCCTTCTCGAAAAAGTGCACTAAATGCGCATTTAATGCGCATTAAAGCGCATGTTATTGGCACCGTATTTTTTGCTGAAAAAAATATGGTGCCAATAACATGCGCTTTAAAGCGCATTTAACTAAACAAGTGCATTTTTCTGTTCAAATAATACACTTTTTGAGTGTATAAATGCACTTTTGTGTGTATTTTAAAGTGTACTTTAGTGTTTTTAAGTGAATTAATACGCTTAAGTGTATTTAAGTGTATTAATTCGCTTACCGTTTTTTTTTGTTCCCCAAAAAGTACACTTGAAGCGTATTTTAAGCGTTTTAATTTACTTAGGAAAAAATGAAAAAATACACTTAAATACGCTCTTGTGTATTTTTTGAAAAAAATACGCTCTAGTGTATTTTTTGAAAAATTTGGGGAAAAAAATACGCTCAAGTGTATTTTTGTTTAAAATACGCTCTAGTGTATTTTTTGAAGAAAAAAAAACGCTCAAGTGTATTTTTAGTGTATAAAGTGCACTTAAGTGTATCTTTGAAAATGTCTATTAAAAAAACATTCATTTGGATATGAAAAGTGGCCGGTTTAAATATGATCTGAGAGAACAACAGCAAATAAACTTTGAAATAAACACATTTATTCACATAAATCATTTTAAAATAAACAAGTAGTTAAGGCCATTCTATGGGTGCTTAAAAGCTTTTCCGCTTTCCTCTGCAACTGCTTCCCCCTGTCCCTATACTTTTTGGTTTACATTGTTCCATACAAAGAATGCATTGAAAAAAAACATGTCAATATACAATTTTTTCAAACAATATCACAATAAATAACAATGGCAAATAAAATATGTTGAAAGACAAAGACATACATGTAGGCTTACCAAATTGTCAAATAGCAAAATAGTTTTTTTTAAATCTTTCTCAATCCTCACATGGTTTTTAATATTGTTAAAGATTTTTTCTTGCCAAACTTGTAATGTGGCGCACAAATTATGTAAGTTTTTCGAGTTTGTATGAAAAAACCCTAAAATGACATCAAAGATAATTCGTTCTTATTATTAAATATATAAGCACTATGGACATGAAAGCACATTTGAGATCTACATAACTTTCCAAACTTGGAAATATATACAACCATTTACAACTATTTACTTACAAGTTATCTCAGTTTTAACTATAAAGGGGACATATCAACAGCTAGAACAGTATTTTATAGTCTGAAATAGATTTATTTATTAAAAATAACGTTATAAATAATTTCTAAACACAAACACTTTCAGAGGGTAAGAGAGACATTCGGAGGCCGTGGGAAAATCTTAGGAGTGACACAAATTCAAATAAACTTGTAATGTGGCGCAAAAATTATGTAAGTTTCTTGAGTTTATATATCTAAAAAAAATACATTAAAGATAATTCATTCTAATTATTAAATTTATAAGCATATGGACAATGAAACGCACACTCGCTAGGTTTTGGCAAACAATAACCTGCTCAGTAAGTTTTTGTGGGTTTATGGCAAGGTGGTTTCCTGTGGGTTTAAACACTTTTTTGTATTAAAGTATGTTAAAGTCTTTTACAATTTTGTGCTGATATGTTTCAGTAAAAAAAGTAATAGCCCCATGCAGTTTTAAGGGAAAAAAACACAATGTGCAGGAAAATCATCTTTATAACACAAACAAATATGAACATAAGAATTGTACACTTCATTATAAAATGAGGCATTTGTGGAAGATTGTATGGAAAAAACGATTAACCGCAGTGTTCCGCAGTGGGTCAATATATTTAGATCGCAGCTGCTGCAGAGAACTAGGTCACAGCTGTTGGGGGTACCTGAACCGCAGTGGCCGGAGGAACCTGGACTTCAGCATTTGGAGAGACCTTGACCGAATATGGTGGTGGGACCAGTAGTCCAGTACAGCAGCCATTTGAGAACACGACCGCAACCGCCAGGGGGACCTGGATGGCAGCCAGTGCCTAGACCTGATCTTGGCAGCTGGAGGGACCTGGAAAGCAGCAGGCGAGACCGGAAAAGCAGGGGCTGGAGTGACATCTACCACTGATGTTGCTTGTGTCCTTCTCTTCTTAAGGATCTTGAATGCGTATTGATCTGCAAAAGATAAACATGATATCACACACTATCAAAAGGGCGAGGCATTCTTCATACTTGTTAAATTGTAAGGTTTTTGTTTCACTTAACTATGAAATATTGCTGTAATGGTAATCTTGTTGCGATTATAATTAGAAATTTAAATCAATGCAAGTTTGTTTGCTTGTTGTTTTTGTTTGTTTATTTTTGCAATTTTTTAATCCTGTGATCACATGTGACTAAACTCTTATCATCAAAGAAATAGCGTTTTGTAGACAATACAGTTTGAAAATGAACTAAGATGCGTGGTCTCATTTGGCTGTCTGGACTGGCTGGAAGTGTGATGCATTTTAAATGCAATAACCTGTATAGTTTTACCTCTCAACAAATCCAGCTTTTCTTAGTCAAGCACAGCCCACTCTCCTGCTTCACTCTAGTTGGCCAACTGATGAAGGGTAAAAACCTGGTGTTAAAGTCCATACATCAGTCAGTATCCCCCTGTTTCTTCCTTTTTTAGCAGGTGATAATGCACATTCTTTCCTTGGGGCAAGAGTTTTACCTTTAAAATCAAAATATAAAAGTTCTCATTGAAATATGAGGGAAAGAAGTCCATTCAGTAATGACCAGACTTAGCTATAAATAAAGTTTAAGATGACAATAACCATAAAACACAGCCATAATAATTCACTGTACACAACATTAACACTTTTTCATTTGTATATTTATCTATTTTTGTTTCAATTGGTGTTAGTTTTCCTTAAAATTACAATGCATTTACTTATCCTTATACCAGAGACAATACATAAACATGATAATGATCATAATTAATTCAATGAACTTAATTAAAAAAGGGATGCAGAAATAAAAATACAAACCTGTTACAACTGTTCTTCAGTATCCAGCCACTTTGGACCTCCTTTGATTTACTTCATTGTAGTAAATACACTTTGTTTTCATCACACAATACTTCATGCTGACAGTATTTCAAGACATTTGACACTACAAGTACAATTTAAAATCTTAATTTGCTAAATCATGTCTAAAAATGTAGCTCATTATCAGTTGCTGACACCTGCTTGTTTAAACAAATTTACTTCCTGTGTCCTAAACCAATCAAAAGTGGCTTGTTTTCAATACAAAAACTATCAACCAATCAAAAGTATGCAGATGATATGCACCCCTTTGTTAGGCATTGCTGCATCACTGATAAGAGATTAGTGTTTATGATGCATATTTGATTTAATTGGGGGAGAGCTGATCTTTTATCTGTTGTGTCAGCTTGAGATATATCTACTGATAAAGGCAAATTTCAACACCAAAATATTTATGGAATAATACACATCACTGATAACAATTCTTCTCTTTGTGACCTTAAATTGAATATCATTACTGAGAAATGACAATCTGTTTATTGTTTATGAAATCACAAATTACAATACATGCACATAACCCTTAGCATATTATATTTATTTGTGAATATTTCAATTTGACATACTGAAAGGTGTTAGAAAATTATAATTCTATTATAAATATTATTTTAATTGCCTTTAAAAAATGTGTTTAGTAGACAATGTGGTAGATATTAATTTTATTTGGGTTAAATATCAGTATAAGAAATTTGAGAAAATATAATTTAAATATTAAAAATATTGAAAGTGTCAAAAATATTATGTGGGCTTGCCAGAAGCCCACATAATATTTTTGACACGTTCAATATTTTTAATAAGTGACCCACAGCCTGATTTAGTTGAACTTGTGCTTTTTAAAGCTGTTAAGCATTGTTGTTAAAAAATTTATTATGAATAGTATTATTTTCTTGATGTTTTCAAATAATCAATAAACATTTGATAATGTCATACATAACACTTGTATTTGTGTTGTTTTTGTAAATACTACAAAATTTTTACTACTAATATATAATGTATGAAAAGTATAAAATATGTTCAGACCCAGAAAAGATACACTTATTAATACACTTAAATACGCTTAAATTGAAAAGACACACTGTCTTGGAAAATATATAGTTTAAAATACACTTCCATTGAAAAGACGCACTCAATCATATAAAAGTACAGAAAAAATACACTTGGCAATTCAAAAGATTATGAAAAAACGCGCTCTAATTTCGAAAAATACACTTTAATGCACTTAAGTGTACTTTTAAAACGAAAGACGCAGAAAAAATACACTTTTTTGGAGAAAGCGCAGAATAAATGCACTTCTTAAAGTGTATTTTGTTAAAAAGCGTATTTTATTTCGAGAAGGGGTGCACCTATTGCAAATACTGTTAACAACTTATGTAGAATTAATTGCTTTTTCAAACTTTTTATCTAATCCAGGGCCCCATCTAGGATTTGAAAAAGATAGGGTCCAAATTTGGCAACTAAGTACACTTTTGAATGTGCTTGGATATTTATCCCTGTGGAATATTTTCAAATAACATGTGCAATATATGCGCATATTATTTAATATTACATGCATTTTCATTTTAACAAGGGCTGTTTGTAAAACATGCATGCCCCCCATATGGGCTGTCCGTTGTACTGGCAGCCATTGTGTGAATACGACTTTTGTCACTGTGACCTTGACCTTTGACCTAGTGACCTGAAAATCAATAGGGGTCATCTGCAAGTCATGATCAATGTACCTATGAAGTGTCATGATCCTAGGCAAAAGCGTCTTTGAGTTACCATCCGAAAATCATTTTACTATTTCGGGTCACCGTGACCTTGACCTTTGACCTTGTGACCTCAAAATCAATAGGGGTCATCTGCGAGTCATGATCAATCTAACTATGAAGTTTCATGATCCTAGGCATATGCGTTCTTGAGTTATCATCCGAAAATCATTTAACTATTTTGGGTCACCGTGACCTTGACCTTTGACCTGAAAATCAATAGGGGTCATCTGCGAGTCATTATCAATCTACCTATAAAGTTTCATGATCCTAGGCATATGCGTTCTTGTATTATCATCCGAAAATCATATTACTATTTCGGGTCACTGTGACCTTGACCTTTGACCTAGTGACCTCAAAATCAATAGGGGTCATCTGCGAGTCATGATCAATCTACCCATGAAGTTTCATGATCCTAGGCTTATGCGTTCTTGAGTTATCATCCGGAAACCATTTTACTATTTCGGGTCACTGTGACCTTGACCTTTGACCTAGTGACCTCAAAATCAATAGAGGTCATCTGCGAGTCATGATCAATCTACCCATGAAGTTTCATGATCCTAGGCGTATGCGTTCTTGAGTTATCATCTGGAAACCATTTTACTATTTCAGGTAACCGTGACCTTTGACCTAGTGACCTCAAAATCAATAGAGGTCATCTGCAAGTCATGATCAATGTACCTATAAAGTTTCATGATCCTAGGCCCAAGCATTCTTGAGTTATCGTCTGACAACCACCTGGTGGACGGACGGACCGACCGACCGACAGACAGACCGACATGAGCAAAGCAATATACCCCCTCTTCTTCGAAGGGGGGCATAAAAATAATTTTTTTAATTGATAAAACTAGTTTCACTGTTAAAATAAAATTAGTTTATTGAAAATTCATTGAATGTTCTGTAAAATAATGTGATCAGAACCAATTAAAAACATGACTGGGGGTCAAAGGGGGCAGGTTTGGATCTTAGTGCGGCAAGGTACTGAGACACCCTGTTATTGACAGGCCTAGCCCTGAGGATCACTAATCGTATAATTCGAATTAATCTTTATTTTGAACTTAACTATTTCAAACTAATAATACAATAACTTGTATAGTAAAATTGTGATTTACCTATCAACAAATCCAGCTTTCCTTTGTCAAGGACCGCTTTGTGCTCATCATCCGGGCGCGCACACAGAGCAAAATTTATATAAAAAAGTTCATTTTTTCACATGTTTTTTTCAACACTGTGCTTTCTTGCAAACAAATTCTTCAATTTGTGGTGTGGCTTTTGAGGTCCGAGAAGGGAAAATTTGTTATGCCACCAGCAACCTTTCTCCCTAATCCTATGACATAATCTGAAAATGAAATGTTAATTTAAGTACTTACTATATATTTTAAAGAAATTTGTGTATTTCATTTTAGTTTCAAACTGTGTTGTTTTTCCTTCAGATGCCCGTCTACTTTTCATCATCCTGTTACATTTCCCACTGGGACAGTACACAAATACAATTACAATTATATCAGTTAATAATCTAAATAATAGAGGAATGAAGGAGTAAAAATACAAACCTTTTATGCTGTTCTGCAGTATTCCAAAAACACAGGAATTTGGTGAGACCAAATCACAGTTAAACCTGAGCCAATTTGAACCTCTTTTGCAACAAACTTATTGTTCATTTCCACATTATGTGTATTAAATACAAATTGTTTTTGACACAGTACTCCCTGCAAGACATTTTTTCACTACAGTTTAGTCCTCATTTTGCTTAAGTATTATACTGACAATTTAGTTCAGAGTCAGTAATTTGCTTAACCGCTCTAATGTTTTCAAACTGCAACTTCTACCACTCACTTCCTGTACCACTGACCAATCCACTGAAGCCTGATGAGCCCAGATGGTTTATAAACATGTACAGATGTGACTCAGCCTTTGGTGAGTATAGAATGGGCAGCACAATACATGAGATCAACTCAGCAGGTTGTCAGTGTTTATCTGAGATTAAATTAACATTGGTTTGGTATAATTATGTACATAATTATGGTCTTTTCAGACTGGGGAAATCTTAATTACTATAAAAAAAATTTATAGAGTAACATGCAGAGAAACTGCATTCATATTGATGATATAAACAAATAATATTAAACTAGACTGTTGTGTGTTTAATGTTAAAGGAAACCTTAAAATGATGAAAACATTACCAAGTCTTGTTCTTTATTAAACTTTACAGTCATTATTATAATTATGAAATAATAATTAAAAATGAGCAAAATTTTCAAAAAAGAAGAAGAATTAAAGAAGTGAATTAAAAAAATAAGTGCATATAGATTTTTAATGCATGGTCATCCCTCAGACTTAAAATTATAAGTGGAAACTGTAAAAGTCAGCAATAGATAAAATTTATTTAATTAAAATGTGTTATTGTTATCTCCTAATTTTTTTTACCAGCAATATTGCCAATAATAATGCAAAATCTAAGAGTATAATTCATGATCACAAGTTCACAAGTCTGTCTCCTTTTCAGCTTCTCACAATTAATTAAGTATAAAAATACTACAAAATATGTTTTAGAATCTGAACATGAAAATCATAAATTAGATCAAAGCTTTATGCTGAATTAATTATACTGTGACTGAAATAGTTGTGTCTATAATGAATGTTCATTGATTGTACAACTGTATAAATAAAATTAAATATTTTTTTTAAAAACATTTTTTAAGTTATCAGTTACTGGTAATATTTTGTTCAGTACTTTGGTTTAAATTAAATTTATTAAGTTATTGTTCAGTCCAATATTACTCTCTATAAAAACTACTAAGTTCAAAATTCCGTCATGTGGCTTCACAAATATTTTATAAGTATGAAATTCTGCCCCACGAAAGAAACAAAGTGCAAAATTCCGTCCACAAATCTCCATCATACAAATTCTAAGTATAAAAATACGCCCGGATTTGTTTTACGCCCGGAAAAAACAGTTGAATTACGCCCAGAAATAATTTTAGTTCCGGGCGTAAAACTCATTCCGCCAGTTGTACGGGCGTAATTCCAACATTACGTGCCAATTCCGCCCTGATTACGCCCGGAATCCGCCCCATTATTTCGTACGGGTATAGCTTTAACATTTTGCCATAACTTTTGCAATATTGAAGGTAGCAACTTGATATTTGGCATGCATGTGTATCTCATGGAGCTGCAAATTTTGAGTGGTGAAAGGTCAAGGTCATCCATCAAGGTCAAAGGTCAATTATATGGCTTCAAAGCGGCGCAATAGGGGGCATTGTGTTTCTGACATTAACACGTCTCTTGTTTGTTTTTTGTTTTTTCTCAGATTTTTTAAAGACTGGACTTTTGGTGCCCTTTGAAGCTATGGGTAATATTTCACGACCGTACTTACATATATTTTGCAAATATTTCTTTTTTAATATAAAGTCAGACATGTATAAATAACATTCAGATATATTTATAGATATCAAATTGATATATTTTGCCATACCCAACACATAAACAACTGTGACATACATTCCCAATATGTGGGAAATGCTTGCAAAAAATTGAAAATATTATTAAGTAATTTTAGTATTTCTTTACATCAATAGAAAAGAACACATTTGACACGGTTTGTCATTATAGGATTCATAATTTGTATGGCTGACCACATAGGAAACACTATTAAAATTAGTGTAATCCAAACAAGATATATGGACCACATATAACATCTCGAATTGAATGACATAGTTATGGTCCTGACAAAATATACTAAATACTACTTTATACCTTATAGCCCTCCCCCCCCCCTCTCCCTAGCAATTGTTGTGGGGGGGGGTGTAAAAAACTTAAATATATTTTGAATGACCAAATCTAAAAAAAAGGGTGCATTTCATCATATCATAACTTATATTTTTTTAAAGTACTAATTGTAAATTATTTAGTCCCACATTTTCATTGTGATATTCATTCCTTTGCATAAGAAAAATGCACTAGATTGTATTTACCCCTTTTTGCAGGTGCATTCTTTAAACCAAAGTTTATAAAAAAAATTATTTGAAGCTCAAGTCGCTACAACTATGAAGAGTTAAAAAATCCAAACTCTTCATAGTTGTAACGACTTATTATTAAACTTCAAATATAAACTATGGATCACATCACATATGGTGGCATTCAAAGTGCCAATTGAGTTTAAAGGCTGCCCATATTTTAATTTAGATATTTCTTTGCTTAAGAAAATACACAATATATTATACCCCCCATTTTGCAGGTGCATGTTTAAAGCCAAAAATAGCTTCCATCTAAACTCTTCCTAGTTGTACTGACTAACACTAAAAACATATACTATGGCTTGTATCATAAACTGTATTATTTTCAGTGCAAATTGAGTTTGATGGCTGCCCATATTTACAATGTGATATTCCTTTAAATGATGAAATTATGCAAGTTTTAACTTATCCAGTTTTTCAGATATTTGAATTAAGCAATTTTGATTTTCTGCAAAAAAATGCATATTTTGAGTGACCAAAGCTAAAAAACGTTGCATTGCATCATGTGATAACTTAATTTTTTTTTAAGTGCTGATTGTACTTAATTTATTATTATAAGTCCAATTTTCATAGTGATATTCTGTTGCATAAGAAAATTATACCAGATTTTAGTATACCCATCTTGTAAGTGCATGTTTTAAGCTAATTTTATTTTCAATCAATCTCCTCATTGTTGTAGCGACTAGAAATGAAAACATATACCATGGATGATTTTATGTGCTGATTGAGTTTTATGGTTTCCCATATTTTCATAATGTCAGATGTTCCTTGAAACAATCAAATTATACAAGATGTAATTTACCCCATCTTTCACATACTTGCTATCAGCCATTTTAACTTTTGAAAAAAAACTTCCATATTTTGAGTGATTAAAGCTATACAAATGGTGCTTGAATCATCATAACTTTTTTCTCTGACGTGCAAATTTTATTTTATTTTGCTCACATTTGCTTAGTGAAATTCCTATATAACATAAGAAATGTACTACAGACTTTTTTATCCTAATTTGCAGGTGCATGAATAAGGGCAAATGGCAATCATAACTGAAAGAGTGTGATAAACTTTATTTTTTAGCTCGACTATAATATATGAAATATATATAGTGGAGCTATCCTACTCACCCCAGCGTTTGCGTTGGCGTTAGCGTGCAAATGTAAAAGTTTGCGTACTACCCCAAATATTTCCTATGTCCCTTGACATATTGCTTTCATATTTTGCATACTTCTTTACCAACATGACCCCAACCCATAAACAAGAGCAGACAACTGTATCAAGCATTTTGACAGAATTATGTCCCCTTTTATACTTAGAATATGCATATTATTGATAAATCTATGTTAAAGTTTGCGTACTACCCAAATATTTCCTATGTCCCTTGACATATTGCTTTTATATTTTGCACACTTCTTTACCAACATGACCTTAACCTATAAACAAGAGCAGACAACTGTATCAAGCATTTTGACAGAATTATGGCCCCCTTTATACTTAGAATATGCATATTATTGATTAATCTATGTTAAAGTTTGCGTACTACCCCAATTATTTCCTATGTCCCTTGACATATTGCTTTCATATTGTGCATACTTCATGACCAACATGACCCCAACCTATAAACAAGAGCAGACAACTGTATCACGCATTTTGACAGAATTATACTTAGAATATACATATTAATTATAAATCTATGTTAAAGTTTTACAAAACAACACTTACCCGACATACCACAATGCAAAACCATCCCCGACGCCCATCTAGAAGCCCCCCCCACCCGCCCCCAATCTCCCCCCTCCCCTGTTTTTTTTTTAATTTTTATGTCCCCCGCTATAGTGGGGGACATATTGTTTTTGCCCTGTCTGTTGGTCTGTTGGTTGGTTGGTTGGTCTGTTGGTTGATTGGTTGGTTGGTTTGCGCCAACTTTAACATTTGCAATAACTTTTGCAATATTGAAGATTGCAACTTGATATTTGGCATGCATATGTATCTCATGGAGCTGCACATTTTGAGTGGTGAAAGGTCAAGGTCATCCTTCAAGGTCAAAGGTCAAATATATGGGTCAAAATCGCTCATTTAATGTACACTTTTGCAGTATTTCAATATTTAAGATAGCAACTTGATATTTGGCATGCATGTGTATCTCATGGAGCTGCACATTTTGAGTGGTGAAAGGTCAAGGTCAAGGTCATCCTTCAAGGTCAGATGTCAAATATATGTGTCCAAAATCGATCATTTTATGAGTTATTTTGCAATATTGAAGATAGCAACTTGATATTTGGCATGCATGTGTATCTCATGGAGCTGCACATTTTGAGTGGTGAAAGGTCAAGGTCATCCTTCAAGGTCAGAGGTCAAATATATGTGGCCCAAATCGCTAATTTTATAAATACTTTTGCAATATTGAAGATAGCAACTTGATATTTGGCATGAATGTGTATCTCATGGAGCTGCACATTTTAAGTGGTGAAAGGTCAAGGTCATCCTTCAAGGTCAAATATATGGGTCAAAATTGCTCATGTAATGTCACTTCTGCAATATTGAACTAGCAATTTTATATTTGAAATGCATGTGTATCTCATGGAGCTGCACATTTTGAGTGGTGAAGGGTCAAGGTCATCCTACAAGGTCAAACGTCATATAGGGGGACATTGTGTTTCACAAACACATCTTGTTTTTTTCTTATTTTTGAAAGATCATCTATTAAATGATTCACTCACCCACATTATACCCCCCCCCTCCTCTCCATGATGGATTACGTTATACTGTCAAGCACTCGAATAGATGAGCGCGCTGTCCTCTGACAGCTCTTGTTATAAATAATTGTATCTCAAGATGATTGAAATCATACAAAAATGAATAAAAAATAAATTTGTTACACAGAAATGGACTCTAGCTGGCAATACAAGGAGGGAGATTATGTGAGATTACAGTTGACAAGGATTATGGCTAGGATTTCAATGGAATTAAAGCTCAAATTCAACCTGTGCATATTAATTACAGTAAAGTCATTTTAAGTACTATATAATATGATAATAGTTCATAAGTATTGATTTCTTAAACAATGAACAACTGAGCATATCTCAGTATCTGGATTCAATTTAAGGGCACACAGAGATGGATTCCTTTCCTCCTTTTTTAACTTTCCTAAATATCCATAAAAACCACCCAAAAAAGATGTCAATTTGAAACCAGTTACTAATGTTGTGTAATATTTCATACAGAACTGCCAATTAATTTTGTCATCTAGTTTATGGCTATATGGGTGTTGAAATGTCCCTTATTAGTTGATGTATCTCAAATTTATTATTGCAGACACAGTATGATACCAGATAAGAGATTACGGTAGCTCTCCCCAATTAAATCAACTTTTTATAATAATTTAAACATTTATAATTTGACTTCATTCTCATTGGCAATCTTACTTTTTGTAAATAAGTCTAGATAATGGTTTGTTTATTTTGTTCAGTTAAAACCATGAATAATGTGCTTAATTAAAGAAGTGCTTCAGTTTTATCAGTTAAGGAAGTTTTTAATAAATTGAGCATTTAATATATGATTTAATTTATAAATTTAGTTTTTATATCAATAGTCGTTTAATTATTCATATACGAATTTAATTATAATTTAATTTTAATCCATTAATCAAGGAATATTAAATCTAAGAATTTAATTTGAAACAGGTGCTTGTTGATCAATTTATAATATAAGGTGTCTTAGCTCAGGTATTATTTAATACCACACAATACTTGGAAATAAGACAACATTTTGTCTTATTACCAGGTATTGTGTGGTGTAAATGGTGGATTGGTTGTTTATTGTCTTTCGGTGTTCATTTGCTGAAATATGACAATGAATTTATAAAAATGAAGCTCATTCTATTACAAGAAAATGAATTTTGTATTATGGAAGTGTTTTAAGTTACAATGTAACATAATTTCATGTAACACACATAAATCCTTATTTTAAAGGTAACTGTCTTTTGGGGCGTCAACTGCAGTATAGTCTGTTATATCTTATAGAGAAATTGCCATTATTGTCCCCTACCGTTTTTCGCTTTGTCTGTCAGTCAGTCACACTTTTCTGGATCCTGCGATAACTTTAAAAGTTCTTCATATTTTTTCATGAAACTTGAAACATGGATAGATGGCTATATGGACTTTATGCAAGTCATTTCATTTTGTTCCTACGTCAAAACTTCTGGTTGATATAGCAACAACAAAAAAAGAATTCTGACCATGGTGGAATTTCTGACAATGGTGGAGCCGGTTTCGGACATATATTGCTTGGCAATAGTCTTGTTACAATATGCAGTAACAAGTCAACTGAACAGCCTGAATGTTGTCAGGTTAAAATGCTGATGGAAAGACAAATAATTCACCTATGAAACATTATAAATTGCATGCTTGTATGCCTTCTTTATAAATTCCATGAGGCCTTTATATTTTTTATCTAAATTTAGAATAGCATATAATACATATCATATGATTTGGTGTTCATCTGATATGCTCATTTGTATTTTCAGTTTGGCCTTGCCCAGGAGGAAGTGACTGAGTTATGGGGTACAGAAGAAGCACAAGCCATCTTGACATGATGAATCATCCCCAACAGCGCTTGACGATGGTTTCCTGCTCGATGAGGATGAATCCATAACTGAGAACTGAGGATGATACATCTCTCAACACTGCATTGTATGAAGACAAAGCAATTCAGTGTGGTTTGTCATCGTCAACAACAGAACCAGACTCAGCTGACGTTTGAGACTGTCAAGTTGAGATCACTGTGCCTAATAGGGTTGAGTGTTACATACTGAACGAAGTGATCCAAAGCAATGTATTGTCAATATGCACTCTAGAGACCTTGACATTCTCTGTTTACATTCAGATCAAAGCAATGGCAAGACATATTTAAGTATGAAAGTATGTTTTAATGAAGCAGGACACACTACTGTGTATGTTCATGGTAAGGAAGTTGCACAGGACCATTTTATTGTGGAAACAAATTTCTAGTGATTATCTTTTTGCCCTTTAGCTCACCTGAGCACAATGTGCTAATGGTCCGTCATGTGATGTGTGTTGTGCAGCGTAAACATTTGCCTTTTAAACAATCTAGAGGTCACATTAATTGTCCAAACATCATTAAATTTGGTCAGAGCAATTTTCCCAATGATATCTTGGACAAGTTGAAAAATTGTTCCGGTTTATTGTCCATCATCATGAAACGTGGTCAGATGATTTGTCCCAATGATATCTTGGGCAAGTTCAAAAATGGTTCCGGTTGGTTAAAATACATGGGCACCAGGGGGCGGGGCATTTTTCCTTATAAGTTTATGTATAGCTATCGAAAAACGTTTTTTACACTCTAGAGGCCACATTTATTGTCCGGTCATTATGAAACTTGGTCAAACAATGTGTCACAATGATATCATGGTTTTAAAACATGGCCACAAGGGGGGCAAAGCTTTTTCCTTACATGGCTATGGTAAAAACATGTTAACACTCTCAGTCACATTAATAGATAAATCTCCATGATGAAAAATACTTAATATGTGACAATGATTTTTCTTCAGCAACATAAATACCCTGCCTCATACGATAATGGCTCTTATGCTTACATGTTTGTTGCCTGCATAACTGCAGAATATTAGCTGTTTTCGTCCAATATGTTATTTGTAATATCAACAACTTGCTAAATATGTGTAATGTTTGATAAATTGCTTAATTTGTTTATGCCAGGTGTATTGATATTTGTTCATGAATTATGAAGTTTTGATGAAATATCATTAAACTTTAAAAACTGTGTTCATGCATTCTTTTATGCACAGACTAAAATTGTTACTACAGAGGTTTATTAAGAGACTGTATCACATAAATGGTTGCATAGGCTCCTCTGTAGAAGCCGGGACACATTTCATTTAGTTTATCATAATGTACATAAGGGGACATTCTTTTCAATTTTAAATTATGCTTTTTAACAATATATGAAATCCTTATATTCTTTTCATTAACTTTTTTTATTCTGGGCACTCATACACAACTGACTGATTAATGGACTGAACAAATTTCACTATCCCTGTGCTCATCATCATCGGTATACCTAGAAGTAAATCCAGATTTAAATCCTCGTCATCCTATGACACAAAATCCGTCGAAGACATAGTGAAGAAACACAGAAAAGTGACTAAATAACTTGATCGATATATGCTAAATATCGGAGAATGGCACAGTATATGGGTCTGAAGATTTCTAGATGGTAATGTTATTTATAATTGGTAAAATTGTACATTGAATTTAGCGGTAATTATAAAGAGAACAAAGACCATATACAGCCGATTATATACAGACCGAGAATAGATTCTCTCCATAAAAAAATTTTTTCAGAGCTTTATTTAAATTATACTACAGGTTAATGGCATTCAGATTAATCAAATTTAAACACTGCAATTAAAATGAAAAACAAAAATCTAATTAAAACAACGTATTATTAGTTTTTTGTTGTAAGATTCTGATCGCTCCTTTATCTTATTACAAAGGCAATCTTTATATACCGGAAATCTTTTTTTTCAAACTGGAGCCGGATAAAATCGCTTAATAAAACAGTGCGGCATGTGATTACTTGTCCCCTACTAGTAAAACCGGAGGGGACTTTTGGTTTGCGCTCTGTCCGTAAGTCAGTCTGTCAGTCCGTCACACTTCTGGATCATGCGATAACTTTGAAAGTTCTTCATATTTTTTCATGAAACTTGAAACATGGATAGATGGCAATAGGGAGATTATGCACGTCATTTCATTTTGTTCCTACCTTAAGAATTGTGGTTGCTATGGCAACAACAACAAAAAAATGACAATGGTGGAGTTTCACCGGTAGGGGACCATATTGCTTGGCAATCTCTTGTTTAAATTGACACATTACAATTGAGTGATATTACTGCATACATTCTCATTTTAATAATACATAACAGTATATTTGTTTCATATAAAAAAAACTGGAATGCAAAAGCGTGTTTTAGAAATGTTGATAAGCATGTTAACTACCGTTGCAACCGACAAAACGTTGCGCGCTTAGACTTATCTGGCAAAAACCACTCGACATGCGAGAGTTTGCCGATATTTGGCGAGCTGCCTATCTCTGTTATTTGTCTCTGATAAAACTAATTACTGCTGTTTTTTTTCATCCTTTCCATTTGTCTTTTATATACGTCCGTCATCCGGGGGTCAGGCAGCTTCCATTCTTTGTCCGGACTATAGCTCTTTAATTATAACACCTATTCACATGAAACTTCATGTATGGATAGATCTCACTGATGAGAAGTTTAGTGCACAAGAACTGTAGCTATAGCCCCTGAATTACTATATTTATCTCACTTTTTTTATTGTCCGGGTCATAACGTAATTACATTAAGGCCTAATGACATAGATAGGTTGTGGTGTATAGAAGTGCAGCGCACAACAATCGTAACTCGATAACTCTGGCTTGCATATTTCACAATTCTACGCATTTGTTGGTTTCGGCTTTTTTCTTGGTTTCCTGTTTTCTTGGAATTACAAGTTCATGATTGAAATTAAGTTTTTATTACATTTAGATAGGAAATCGTGCTGCTGATAAGGTTATATCAAATATGTTTCAGTTTTGTGTGGTATTTTGTATTTTATACACAATAATGAAAAGTGATCAAAGTCCTTGAGGTAAAATGTCTGTGTGTTTAGTGAAAAAACAGCAAAGGCACTAACGTCTGGGATATCATATCCTCATCAGACCCCCCCCCCCCTCCCAGTAAATACAGTAAATAACTGAAACTGCAATTATAACTAAAATGTATTTCAACATCATCCATTCTATTGGAGAAGTGGTGTTGTGTCCCATAATTGAAACTGCTTGTATTTGGTTATGTTGTAATGTACTTTAGCCAGTACAATGTTTCAAGAAGACTCCCTCATTTCTCTGATAATAATGCCACCAGTGCACGGTGTTGTTAAAGATAAAAAACAAACAACTACAGTAACAAAACAATGAACCTAACACACTGCCCTATTCAGGCATTTTGTGTAAAAACTTGTGGAATGTAACCGGTACATTAAGGTACGACATTGCACCGAACATGGTTCCAACTCCAATTTAGGTCACAATATAGCAAAAGATTTCCTACACAAATTCAATGTAAAAACAATAACTTTAACGAAAAATAAAGTCAAACCTTTGCGCATAGAGACCCTCATAACCATACCTTTTCTCGAAGAGCATTCCAAGCCGAATTGATTTAAGCAATAAAAAAGATAGGTCACGCGGTATGTAAGAAAGAACTCGTCGCGAATCAAAAGTCACTGTTTTACGGCCATCTATTTACCGGCTTCTATCCAGTTCATGAGGGTTTCCCGCCATCTGTCAATGTCTTGTGTAGTCTCCAATCTTCAGATAAAAGAGTGAATTTCTAGTAAACAACAATGTTTTCCCTGCCACATGCAAACAGAAATATACTAAAATAAAGTCATGGCAAGTGACCCTACAGGGAACCGTGTCTTCAAATAAATGATGTTCATGTTTTTAGAGAGTATAGCATTCCCGGGCGTACATTGTCCAGGGTTTTCCATGGAAAGCCATGGAAAATATGAGGCTGGAGTATTCGGACTAAGTTTCCAGCCTTTTCCAGCGTCAATATTAAAAAAAAACAGTGGAAAATTGTCCATGGTATGAGGAAATAGCCTGGAACAATTTCCAGCCTGCAAGTTAAAACCCTGGAACATTTTCCAGGGTTTTCCAGCCAGCAAGGAAAAAATACCGTCCGAATACTCCATGTAATCTGGAAAACCATGGATTTTTTTTCAGGGTTTTCCAGGCAGCATGTAATCTGGAAAACCCTGGAAAAAATTCTATGGTTTTCCAGATTACATTGAGTATTCGGACGGTATTTTTTCCATGCTGGCTGGAAAACCCTGGAAAATATTCCAGGGTTTTCCATGTTTAATATTCCATGGTTGCCTGGTATAACATGGAAAATTGTCCAGCTTCTACCATGGTCACTGGAAAGGAAAAATAAATTCCTGGTCTTCAAAAATGAATACATGCATACAAATCTTCTAGGTCCATTATTTAAAAAACTTGCCATTACATAGAAGAACACGCCTGTCTTTGGTTAAACAATAAAAAGAAGCAAAATAACAGTATAGTACCCTCAAAAAGTGTATTCAAAGCCATAAAAATACAAATAAGTCCAGTAATGTACAGTCACAAACCTTGTAACAAGAGCACTGCATAACGGGTGCCAACGCTCGGCCGCGGGTGCAGTTTTACGAATAAATGAAAGCTTGTCAGAATATTATTTTTTTTTAAAGGTCACCTTGACCTTTGACCTGAAAACTCTTTGATTTTAGAGCCAATGTTAAGGTTTTAGCAGGACGCCTACAGCGGACGACACGACACAATGTGCTGGCTATGACTATACCTCGGGTTATCTCCGAAAACAACCGAGCTAAAAACGATATGCCAAGAAACAAAAGAAACAATGATCAATGGAAATTCTTTAAACATGTTTTGACACATAAGTTATTTTAAACTATTATGTCACAATATGTACACATAAGCACCAGGGTACTGCTTTTAGTATAGAACTCCCATCATTTATTAAAACTGTTTATTTAATTTGCTGGGTTTCAGTAGGCCGCGGATCTTCTCTCGCACTTGCACAGATTTGACCTTGTACTGCTTCTGCATGATCTCTGAAAGAAAAAGCACAATAGTCATTCATCTTTAAAAGTCACTGTGCAGCAATCATGTGATCGAATTTCTTTATTCTAACTCTCATTCATTATTAAGTCTACTTAAGATATTTCATATTGATCACTACACAAAGCAGTATATAATCTATTCAAATTTTGTCTACTTGAAAGTTGTTCATTTCAGTAAACATTTATGATTTAAAGTAGTTAACAAGTAGTTTGTTGGCATTAACTGAAATTTATACTCTAAAATTTTGCAAGTGGCTTTTTGATCTACTTCCAGAAAGAAAAAAACATTCAGAAAAAAAATCATATAACTTTCTAAAAGATCTGATCACGACTGTAACAATAACTCAGTAACCATTTTGATTCAGTGACCAGACAGGGTAATCACGTGATAGTCAAGATGGCGATGTCCATACCGAGACCGTTTTTTTTTGTTTGCCGTTTTATACCTTTTATTACTTTTGTTTATATTTTAAATGACGCTCACAGCCATAATCAGTAAAAAGGTGATTAGCGTTTATTTCGTATTTAAATTCGCTTTATACCTCGACTTTACTCTCCGCAAATGTTCTTAATGTAGCCCTAATTATAAGGTCATCCCGCTAAGAAATTTCGCACCAAGTAAAGGTGAGATATTGAGCGAATATTAGTATGAAATAAAAGCCAGTAGCTATTTTCCTAATATGGCTGGAAAGTGAGCGAAATAAAAAATAACAAGATATGTGTTTGTCAGAATGTGCAGCTCCATGAGATACACATGCATGCCAAATATAAAGTTGCTATCTGAAGTGATATAGAAGTTATGAGCATTTTTCGAAACCTAAACGCGACACCTAAATGCAAAGTGTGACAGAAAGACAGACGAACGGACAGTCCGATCACTATATGCCCTCCTTCGGGTGCATAAAAATTATTTTGTATAGTTACAAACCTTCTTTTAAATACCATATCTACTCAAAGTGTATGCATATTTACTACACAATAGGTTCGAAAAAGTGAGAAACATCTCTATTTTGAACGGTTCCATTTAAAACTATTTTTAACAATCACTTTGACTGCGCATTTTCTGGTAATACTTTTAAATCATAAACTCAATTAATGCAATACCCTGTATAAATTTACCTCTCAACAAATCCAGATTGTCGGCCAAGGACAGGTATTTGTTCATCACCAGGGTGCGGTTTTCCCACCCGTCTGTAGATCTGCCGTGGAATCATATGGAATTCTTTGGAAATCGTTAGATGGAATTCCGTGGAGTATTGGCACTAACTTTCCATCCAATTCCATGCAATCAATGAAAAAGTGAAAAAAACAACAGAAGAGGGACTTGATATGGGATGGAATTCCATAATATGCCGTGGAATTCCATAGAATTCCGTGGCATTCCATATAATGCCGTGGAATTCCATAGAATGCCGTGGAATTCCATAGAATGCCGTGGAATTCCATAGAATGCCGTGGAATTCCATATAACGCCGTGGAATTCCATAGAATGTCGTGGAATTCCATAGAATGCCGTGGAATTCCATAGAATTATATGGAATTCCGTGAAAAGCTATGGAATTTAATAAAAAGCTGGAATAAAAAAGAAAAAAACAGATTATAGATTAAAGGCATTTTATTGATTTTTAAAAAAAAATGTGAATGTAACTAAAGGTTTCATCATAGAAGTTAAACAAGAACAAGATCTGGCATCAATCATTAACCACACACATGCAGTCACAGAACATATTCAAAAATGAGTGGTTTTACATTTTCATAAAGTACCAACTCTCTTATCCACAGGCATGCATGCACACATTCAAAAACACATCCATAAACATGCACGCATATACAGGTGAGAAAAGAAAAACTTATAAAAGGCACAATATAAAACATAGAAGTAGAATTTTACATTTCTCTTATGACAAGTATACTTCCTTTCTCACATATGTTCATAAACACACAAAATTACATGCACACACACATCACGCACAATTGTTCTAGAGTTTTTTCTCAAAAATTTTAACGTTCAACAACTGTTCCTTATTAACTCTAGAACACTTTCAGTATGATAACAGAAGTTCAGTTCTACATGTAGTTGATGTGTTCCAGTACAATCCTAGAAAAGTTCCGAAGGTTAACTTCAAATACTTAAGTCTGAAACCAACTTTCTAGACAACAAATTCCCATGCAGACAGCCATTATTCAAGTACTGAGCATAGTTAATAATAATACATAACAAATTAACAACTGTTGTAAATTTGTTATTTATTATACTATGCGCAGTACTGTTGAACACGGACTTAATTCAATTATCCAAGTTTCAAATTCCTAAATAAAAAAAATAAAAAAATAAATTAAGACAAAAAACAAACACAAAATACAATTCACAAAATAAATAACTGGTCTTTTTTATACAAGAAGTAACCATAATAAAACATGTCACCAGCCACAGACTGCCAGGCTTAACACAGAGGCTAGTTTTTAAAAATGTTTGTCCAAGTCTTCCACTTCTATTTTCCTTTTATTCTGAGAATATTGAACACCAGTCACTGCCTCCGGGTCCTTTTTGGTATGAGGTACATTGAATAGTGCTAACATGTGCTTTACAGAATAAAAAATCATAAAAATGTCTAAAGCAAAGAGATATTTACATTCAAACTATAACAAGAGATTGCAAAGCAATATGGTCCCCTACCTGTTAGACTTCACTATTTTAAGTTTGTTAAATATATTTGTTGCCATAGCAACCAGAATTCTTGCATGATAAACAACATGAAATGACGTGCAAAATGTCCTTATTGTCATCTGTTCATGTTTCAAGTTTCATGAAAAAATACTTAGAACTTTTAAAGTTATCCCAGGATCCAGAAAAGTGTAACTGACTTAGACCAATATATTGAATTCCAAAAAGACAAAATACTTTCAGGTGGTTAACATTAAATAACTTATCTAGCCCAGGGAATGACAATATTTACCATGAATGTGTGGCCATGTAAGTCCTCTAGGTAAATGCGCTTAAAGAGCCGCTTTGCTGTTGGATTATTTCCCTGCCAAACTCTGCAGTATCTTCCATCAACTGGTCAATGGTAATTAAAGCACATAATGAAAATGTATAGGGAACGTAATTCATGAATTGTTTTAAATATTAAGTTGTTAAATGGTCTTTAGAAAGAGAACTAAAAACGAAGTGAATACATCGCAAAGCACTAAGCATAACTTAATTTGTTGGTATGATTAGTATAAATTTATTATTGCTATAATTAGAATGATGTGTTATTCTATTGGTATGAAAATGCACACTCAGATACCTAAAAACCAATTCCATTGGTTTAATTATTTATTTACAAGCAAATACGTTGAATTGATATCCCCCGCCAATATGCTTCTGGACACATAAGTATTATATTTGACACTCAAACAAGCATTTTTTAAAGATACAAAGGGCCATAACCCCGTTTTTAACAGATGGTATACAATGCCATTTGGCGTGCATCATCCTCTTATCCATATATATATACTCGAACCAGGTTTCAATGAAATCCGGCAAAGCACTTCCAGGATATGGCCTTGGACACACAAAAAGCATTTTTTCAAGATACAAAGGGCCATAACTCTTTTATTAACTTATGGTGTACAATGCCATTTGGCATGCATCATCCTCTTATCCATATACATACTCATAGCAAGTTTCAATGAAATCTGCCAAAGCACTTCCAAGATATGGCGACGGACGGATGGAAAGACGGACAGACGGAAGGATGGAAGGACGGACAGACAACACCAAAACAATATCCCTCCGCCTATGGCGGGGGATAATAATAAACATTAACACCATTAATGAGCATTGAGTGCTCAACATGCACAGTACAAAACTACCTTAGCCTCAGTTCCATAACCTTGCATGATAAAATTCCGATACTACATTCAACGTTATTAATTTCTCCACACAGGTCTTATTACTTCCTTTTTCAACCTGCAAACTCCACTAAGTGAACATTTAGGTGACAGCTGCTTTTAAACTAATATTTGCCATACTAAAACCTCAAAGATCACATAAAAAGGTCTACAATAATGTCATAAGAAGATTAAATTTAAAGGAATATTTAGAAATAATAAAAATAACAAACCTTCAGTTGTTGTTCTATTCCTAGTCAGACTGCTCAAACACTGTATGCATCACTCTTTAACAATATTTCATGTCACTTTCCAAATGATATAAATACATAAGTATTTTAAGAAAGTGTTTTTAATGGAAAAACTAATGAACTCTTCTGTTTGTTAAATTTCTTTAACTTTATTTTAACAAGTTAAACCAGTACATTGTCCACCATGTTTCATGTTTCAATCTAATAGGTGAACTTTCTGTATTTGAATTCAGCCAATTAGAAAAGGCTGTTATATCTTATAACCAATAGATTTGCAGCAAACATACCCAACATCTGATGCACACCACACGCTGGGCTTATCTGATAGATTGTTATTTGACAACCTGGACTGGCTGAGTTTGATATTGAGAAAAAACAGTGTGTATACCACTTGGACAGGGTTTATAAGGAATTTAAACTTGTAGAAATTGCTTTGAAAGTAACAACTACTCCTACTTCTGCAGAACTACTACTTTAATTACTACAGCATCAACAACACCACCACCAACAACAACAGCAACAATAACAGCAGCAACAACAACAGCAACAGCAGCAACAACAACAGCAGCAACAACAACAGCAGCAACAACTGCTACTACTGCAACAACTGCTACTACTGCTACTTCTATTGCTACTACTATTGCTACAGAAACTGTTAATGCTACTACTTCTACTACTACTACTACCACCACAACCTCTATTGATATAAAAAACACTACTTCTACTACATCAATTACTACAACAACAACACCTACTACAACAACAACAACTACTACTACTAATACAGCTACTACATCTACAACTACTACTACTACTGCTGCTGCTTCTGCTGTCGCTACTATGAAGTCTATTTGGCTATTTGTAAGTGTAAGGTGTCCTATATGTGTTCTTATTCCCCATTAGAACTTTTGTAGAACTTACTGGTTCTTAAAGCGTTCTAAATGTGTTCTAGAACTACATTTTAAAACATTTTTAGAAATTTCTTTACCATATTTTGTCCTTGAAATGTTCTTAAAAGGTTCTTGAAATTATTGGAACAGTTTCAGTCCTAAGCCATTTTCCACAAATGTTCTGTATTTATTCTCAAAAAACTGTTTTGGAACAATTCCAGAACATACGTTTTAGAACACAAATATGGTACAGTTCCAGAACTGTTCCAATTTCTAGAACAAATTTATAATTATCTTTATTGCATTTTCTTTTAAATACAAAATACATGATGCAAATAAATTCATACATGTATTAAACTACAAATATATTTCAGACAACCAGCGAAAATTGTCTAAGTTATTTTCCATTGATTTCCATCCAAGAAAATGTATAAGTTATTTTCCATAACGATTTCCGTTGAAAAAAAATGTCCAACTTTCCATGGTGTTTTCCATACATTCCGTGGAAATGCATGGAATTTTAGTCGAGATTCCGTGGAATTCCATAACAGTTTCAGATGGAAAATTGGCAAGTGGATGGAATTCCATCAAATTCCATGGATTTCCATCGATTTCCGTAGAATTCCATAATATTTTCTATGGAATTCCATAGAAAAGTGCTAATGACTATGGCAGATCTACAGACGGGCACTCTTCTGGTCTTCTGGTCAACGTAAATTTTGCCTTGGAGCGAGAGTTTTACCTTCAAAATTAAAATATAAAAGTACTCATTAAATATGTGGGAAAGCAATCTGTTTAGTATCATGACCAGAAATAGCTAAAAAAAAATAAGATTACAATAACCATAAAACCCAGCCATTATAATTCACTGAACACAACATTTACACTTTTTCATTTGTATGTTTATGTATTTGTGTTTCAAATTGTGTTTTTTCCCTTAAAATTGCAATATAACATAAGAGAATCTGCCATAGCTATCTTATATCTGAAAAAAACTTAACATTAAGTGGCAGATTTTTTGTTATTAATAAATAAATTAAAGTATTAGTCATATTGCCATTTTATAAGGTCACTGTATTTTTAAGTAATTAATCATTACAGCCATGTTTGTTTTGAAAAATACACACATACAACTTTTACTGCATTATGTCTTTTATGTAATGTGAAAATATTGCAAAGCTAACTGGGTTGAGCATTCATTTTAAAATGTTAACCACCTGCCAAAACAGATATTACTGTAAAACAATATTATTATAATAAACACAGCATTATAAGAGAACAATACAAAGTAAATAAAGACACAAACCTGTTCAGTAGTTCAGAGCATTCAAAAAAGGTCCATCATAACTCACTGAATTACTCTTTTCAGCTTTTTTACACACATAATGTTGATTTCTACAGTTTACCAAATTATTCAGAATGTTCATCAAAGTACGTTATTTCATCATATTATCAAAACTTCAAATGAAAAAGTCCAAACATTGCTTTAAGACTATATTTCAAATTTTCAAGCCAGTCAGTAACAAGTCTGGCAAACACTGCGGTTATTTTCAAAATTTCTGACTCACTCTGAACCAGAGTTTGTAGCATCAAATTACCCATGAATTCTTTGTCTATAACTGTGGGAATACAAAGATTAGAGGGAACAAATTGATATTTTACAACAAAACACTACTGATTAACAGGGATACATTTACTTGAAAATTTTCAACTTGCATACAGCCCTTTATTGATCAAGTTTACTCTAAGACCCAAAATTCAAAGATAATTATGTTAAATACATACATGTAGTAGATTTACATGTACTTTAAGTGTTGTAAGGTAAACTATCATAACAAAGGGATCTTATTGTAATAAAATGACATTTGGTACACAGTAAGGTTAAGTCTAATAATGCAATTGTGTGATCAGATTTTTAGAAAATTTTAGTTCATAATAAAACTTTACATGTATTTCAAAGTGTTTTTTAGAATATAAAAAAGAACTTAGCTGCACTATTTTGAATGATTTTTTTTCTATATTGCTTTCCGTGTATTATATATTATTTTTTAATGTAATTAAACTATGCAAATTGTTTTATGTTGTATTCATATGTTGTGTAAATTGTTAAACTGTGATTAACTTTGAATAAAATGTGTTGCATTTGTATAAGTTATTTTCTCCTCTTAAAAAGTCTAAGTTTTTTCCAGGGTCAGCTGAAAATGTTAAAGTATTTTCCATGCTTAAACGATTCTATGTTCCACTTTCCATGTTATCTGGAAATATTGTCCATGGTTATCCAGCCTAAATCCAGCGTTTTCCATTCCTTTTCCATGCTTTTCCATCCAAAGCTGGAAAATGCTGGGAAAAAAGTCCACAATTCATGGACATTTCAAGAATAAAACCCTGGAAAACCCTGGAAATTGTTTCAAATTCCAGGGATTTCCATGTAATTCCATGTTCTACCATGGATTTCCAGCCTAAGTTCCATGTTCTACGCTGGACAATGTACACCCGGGTTGCACTCCAAAAAGATTTAGTATATTGTAACCTCCAAGCAAAATTTCGAGCAAATAAACTTCCAAAACTGTTACACAGGAAAAAAAAAGAAATGCAAGTCCGAATGATAATAAGTTTGTTTCCAATGTTATTGTCTTTCTGAATTGTATTTATCATCACAGTAATGGATAAAAGCAACGTTTGGATTATCAAAAGGTAAATGTAATATATTTTCGAGACAAGTCACTTTATACAGTGAGTCTTTCAAAATTAGTGAACGTTTTAAATTCATCTTTACAGAAATATCGATATGTGGGTCTAATTTCTTACAAAGAAGACATTTTATTCAACATAAATTTTGGTACTGATTTAAGAAAATTCAATCATTTTAAATTGATTTTGACACCTTAAAAAGAAAACATCAATTATTTAATTAAGTTTGGTGTCTTTATACAATGGAATATATTGCAATGGGTATTAAATGTTTATTGAAGTCTTATCCCCCCCATCAAACACCCACGGGAGTTCTTTGTAAATGGGCAGGAGGCTCCCGTCAAACTCCCATTTTATTGAAAATGGGGGATTGACGGGTTCATCCGTCAAACCTCCCACAGGGGACCTGTCAAACCTCCCATGGGAGTTTAATGGAAATGGGAGTTTGGCGGGGGCTCTCATAAAAAACCCACGGGAGAAGAAAATCTACAAACACTTTAATTTCTTATTTAAGTACATATTTCTTACAATTATGACTTAAGCATGTGTATTTGTAAACATTGAAACAGTAAACAAAGCATTATACAATGTATTTAAATTACATTTTTTGTAAAATATAGGAACAATTCTCCCATCTGGAAAAAACTCCCGAGGGAGAGTCAAAACTCCGTTGGGAACCTACGGGGGATGGCAACTTTATCATCAAATAACTCTACTTTCCAAAAACATTTTAACTCTGTTTTTTCAATTATTGTGTAAGTACCTGTTATCGAACAGCACCTATTATCGGATGTTTTATTTTGGTTCTGAATGCACATGCGCAAAAATGTGCATGACGTCACATTGATAAACAAATGGTCGCACATGAAGTCCATGACCTACTTGCCTACTTAGCTTGAAACAAATGCGCCGAAAACAGGTTAAAGTAATGCATTTATTGTTAGTTACACCGTTTTGTGTGTTTTTTGCTATTACTTTTTGAATGCATTTATCAAAACGTGCATTTACACATCCAAAAGCATATTTCGGTCTGTTTGCAATTTTGATTGCAGCAGACGCAGATTTTTCGCCGAGTCCGGGTCACGTGATAGTCATGTGACTTTGTATATACTGGAGTAGTATTTATGAAGTGTCGGGTAATAGGTCATGTTTTTATTGGCCGCCATTTTGTTTTGTCTGCTAGAGGTGACAATAATTAGGAAATCATTGTTATGAATTCTTGAAGGTAGTTTGCTGGAAAACTTTACAGATAAATCATTCAATGATTGAACTGTAAGTCATTTGTTAAAACAATTTTTTTGTCATTTTAAGTGTTTCATTTTTAAGGTAATTTAACGTAATTTCTTAGGTGTTCGATAACTGGTTCGTCCACCTTATATGTATGTACTCAATGTCCTCTACAAATATGCAAAATGTCATTACAATTGTTCAATAAATAAAAAAAATAAGTTTGCAAATAATCTGGATTTGCAAACTTAATCTGGATACTATTAAAATAAAATGTATATTTACTGACATCAATATATTTACATAAAAATTACATTTCATAATACGGTGCCTTTTTTTATTAAAATAATCGATGATGATTTCTCTGTAATTTCTAAATGTATTTGAGCATTAATATGTTGCACATTTTGATAAGCAAACGATAAATAATTTCAATGATGAAATGAATAAATATATTTCAGATGAAGGAGCTACTACTGCTGATGTACAAGAAGCTAAAGACGCAGTGTCGCGATCTTATGGCGATGATAGTAAGTGGCCGATAACAACAATTGTTAACTTTATATATATTTATAGGATATGGCATGAGTTCATGAGTTTTATTAAACGAGTTCAGGAATTGTGATAGTACGCGAGCCTTTGGCGAGCTTACTAACGCATTTCCTGGACGATTTAAGTATGATACATGTATAACATCGAGTGTCAGATCTTTTTTATGTCCCCCACTATAGTAGTGGGGGACATATTGTTTTTGCCCTGTCTGTTGGTTGGTTGGTCTGTTGGTTGGTTTGCGCCAACTTTAACATTTTGCAATAACTTTTGCTATATTGAATATAGCAACTTGATATTGGGCATGCATGTGTATCTCATGGAGCCGCACATTTTGCGTGGTGAAAGGTCAAGGTCAAGATCATCCTTCAAGGTCAGAGGTCAAATATATGTGGCCAAAATCGCTCATTTTATGAATACTTTTGCAATATTGAAGATAGCAACTTGATATTTGGCATGCATGTGTATCTCATGGAGCTGCACATTTTGAGTGGTGAAAGGTCAAGGTCATCCTTCAAGGTCAGAGGTCAAATATATGTGGCCCAAATCGCTTATTTTATGAATACTTTTGCAATATTGAAGATAGCAACTTGATATTTGGCATGCATGTGTAACTTATGGAGCTGCACATTTTGAGTGGTGAAAGGTTAAGGTCATCCTTCAAGGTCAGAGGTCAAATATATGTGGCCCAAATCAATTATTTTATAAATACTTTTGCAATATTGAAGATAACTACTTGATATTGTGCATGCATGTGTATCTCATGAAGCTGCACATTTTGAGTGGTGAAAGGTCAAGGTCATCCTTCTAGGTCAAATATATGGGTCAAAATTGCTCATGTAATGTAAATTCTGCAATATTGAAGCTAGCAATTTTATATTTGACATGCATGTGTATCTCATGGAGCTGCACATTTTGAGTGGTGAAGGGTCAAGGTCAAGGTCATCCTTCAAGGTCAAACGTCATATAGGGGGACATTGTGTTTCACAAACACATCTTGTTATCACATGCTTTTAAATGAGCAAATTAAATAAATATTTACACAAACATAATAATAAATCCCGAATGTTGTTTACATTTCGTGACGTCATTTGACGTTGCAACGTCGTTTCAGCAAAATAACAAAATGTATTGGTCAATAAACGAAAATTAAGCCAATGTAAACGCTTAAAAAGTATATTACACATGTGTAAGATAAAATATATGTAATGGTTATATTACATGGGAAACAGGGCATGGTATGTGATAATAACATTTATCACGCTTTTCTGAAATGTTAAAAAAAATTGCTCAAAGTACATGTAAACAACAGACTGATAGGAGTTCTAACACGTCACGCGATTTTTTTTCTTTAGACAAAGAAGGAAATAAAGTGTGGGTTATTCTGCAATAATGTATGGGCGGAGCTTAATGTTTCGAAAATATTTCCGAATAAATAACGAAAATATTGCAGTAAAATGCACGTGCTAAAACCCGCTCTAAAAGAAATGTAATAAATGTAGCATGTATATACATGTAATGTAACAACAAATTGTATATTTGGTGATAAGTGGCACAACCAAGCCTACAAAGAATGCTATTTGTTAGGAAACGTACTTCAAAAAACATTTATAGCATGTCAGCTTTTCAGTAGCATCAATAAACATGACGTCATTTAGTTTGCTGTTCTCAATGAAAGTGATGTCATTTGCAAAATATTTATGAATGAAAACGACGTCATATGTTTGTACAATTCAATGACGTCACTAAATAATGAACTTTGTACTAAGAAGGGCAGAGTATTGAAAAATATAGTTCACGTCCAAAAGCTTGAACCAAATCATTCAGAATCGTGTAAGAATCGAAATAACTTTTTTCTATGCTGGTTTGTTATCGAATAACCCACAGTAAGGAGTATAGATGTGTGTTATTAAATTACTCGTGCTTCGCAATCGTGATTTAATTCCTACGCCAGTGATTTTTTTTTGCCCAAAATTACCGCCGATATTCGGCTGCTTCCCAATTGCAAAAAATGACGTTTTTTTTCCCAAAAATCTGACCAAAATTTCCCAAAAATGACCAAATTTTCCCAATAAAGCCAATAAGATTACAATGTCATTTAGCGTTAATTTCTTAGAACGAGTGCCAATCGAGCTTGTCGAGTCTTCGCCGAATGACAACTGACTTACGAATGTTCGCGAATGTAGCCGAATACGATTTTACGTTGCTATCCACACATCTCTCTCTATATTGCGGAGGACACCGTCGATAGTCGATGTATCCCGATTGTTAACGCCTGTTTTTACACACGTCCAAGATGGCGGCAAGCAGACGAGAAGTTTGCGATGAGCAGCGAAAATGATAAATAACACTAAAATTAACAGCGGACATCACATGGTTATTAGGAGTGTGTGTGTGTGTGTGTCAATTAACGCAAAATACTACGTTTGAGATGAACAACAAATATTTATTAGAAATCTTCACAGTGAATGTGCGTCACGGAAATCTGTGTTGGGAAATTGGAGTTAGTTTACTCACAAAGCATTTAAGATGGGTATCGTTCGAAAATGGAAAGAGACAAACATGATTTGATTTATATGTTAGTGGATCTGTGTATTATCAGATTCATATGCATATTTTGCTTTATTATGTTTGTCACGCTGTATAGTTTGGTGAAATGGCATTGAACTGAGGATGTCAATTGTGCAAGATATTACAAATGAAATGTATTATTTTAGCTCAATTTAATACAACATTTACACAACAAGAACACTTAAGCATGTTTGTTAATATTTGTTAATGTTTTCACCTTATCATATTTTACTTTAAAAAAACATCCTGAATTAAATTCATACTTTCAGTGCCTTCCCCAGGAATTTGTTCAGGCGCCCCGGGGGTGGGTTCGGGAGGGGTGTCCCCTCTCGACGTTGATTTTTTTTTAATTTAACGTGTCAATTCACGTTCTGTGGTGCGTTATAACTCAAAGAAAAACAGCGTCAAAAGACGTCATTTGGTGCACTATGACTCTTCAAAAAAATCCCCCAGTCATTTAAAAAAAAATTTTTTTATTGTTTAATTGTTTTAAAACTTTTCCGCACAAATAGTAAAATCCCGACTCGAACGATTCCCCAATACATCCGTTTCAACCCGACTCTATTACTGTATACTTACTATTTTTCAAGTTTCTATTTATTACCCGATAATCCCGTTTATTCCGTTTTTATCAATCTCTTTCTGGTAAATATTTACGATAAAAGCTTTCAGTTATTTCTTTAACACAAACCTTGCCATTTTTTAAGTGACTATTTATAGATTTGATGAAATATTGCCTCTGAATATGCGTCAATCCCCTGACCTGTTGTGTGCTTGTTAAAACGCTCAATACACGTCATTTGTATGCAATAGACGCGACGTTGTACATGCTGCATAATTTTCGCGCTCTTTTTAATTGAGAAAAAGATTCGACACAAAATAAATTTGCACTGCTTATTTGAAGCAAAAATATTTAACGTTGCGGTAACATTTACATTCGGAAGTGTGTTTCGGATTAAAAACGCGTTAACATCGACTTACGGTAATGGGTTTCGGATTACAAATTTAATTATTCCCATTTGAGATTTCAACAAATATTAACCATTGCGTTATAAATTCAACGATAATTTGTTTACACACTTTACGAGTCGAATAAATGTTTTGACGGAATTATGCATGAAATTCACGTTGTCCACGAGGATCACGGCCGGTTGCCATCATTAGTCTTCTAACTATCGATTATCGGACGAAACATTTACAAGTGTGCGTAATAAATTCAACGAAAATTTGTTAAAGCGCATTACGTGTCGAATAAATGTCAAAAAAACGAGGTGAATCAGTTCTATAAATGGACATGTTGAAATATACATGTTCTGGAATTAAATAAATTGTTATCATATAATTGTAACCGCTATAATAATTAATTGTTTACCACTTGCAATTAATTTCTCGTATTAATTATGAGTCATAGGTAACACTTGTTTACAGTAAAAAGGTGTGATGATGATGCCCGAAACCGTCTTTAATGTTGTGCACTGTACTAATTACCGGTTTTATATTACTCAAATGGTACAACTATTTGCTAATCAAGCTGCGATAAACTCTTATTTCATGCCCGACGTCAATCAAAAATAATGGTCGATAGTTAACCCCGCCCCCATAAGCATTCGCGTAACCGATTGGACGATGAACTTCACAGTTTGACGACTGGAAAGTTACCAGATACATCCTTGTCAGCATTTAAATGACCGTGTAATGTTAGAATAATCGATACGCGCGTCATGCTATTCTCTTATCAGTGGATTATCCATTACCCCATGTGGTGTTTATGGCGATTACTTGTGAAAGTAGGTACCGAGTGCTCTTTTAAAACAGGGAATATTGATACACTGATAGGGAAACCTTGATTTTTTTGGACAATCTCCACTTTCTTTTACTGAAGAATACACTGTTCGGAATATTTCAAGCGCCCCGGGGACTCTGATTTCGAAATTCAAGCGCCCCGGCAAGGGGCGCTTAAATGGCCTGGGGAAGACCCTGACTTTTAAAGAGATTATGATTAAATCATAATGGTACATATATATTGAAAAATCTATAGATTATTGCAAGTTTAATATCCATGTGGGAGATATTAACTAAACGTTGTAAGAAGACATGAAAGCAACACTTTATAATATAAAAATGCTGTCAAACATGAACTTAGCAATTTTTATTCTGTTCTTATAACTATATTTATAATGTCTCCCAATTTCATGGTTTATCGCGCTATTTTTCCCAATTTCATGGTTTATCGCGCTAATTTTCCCAATCCAAATGCCACAGGCTGTAACAAAAAAAAGCAAAAAAATCATTGGTTACGCATCAATACTCCTTACTGTGGGTTATTCGACAACAAACCATGATAGAAAAATGTTATTTCTTAAGTAATACGAATAATTGATTAACATAGGATGATTGCAACATAATGGTCGAGAACATTTGCAAGTTATATATAATTTAAATACATTTACACGTATTTTGTAATAAAAATATTTAATTAAATATAATTGAAACAGTAACTGAATTTGATTTGACAAATCTCCATATCGATATAACTGTTACTTGCCTACCAAGACAATTAAAACGCATTTATTAACATTATAATCTTTAAATTCGCATTCAAAAATGATCATAATGATTATTTGATTTTTGTTTCATATTTATGTCACTTTTTCTTTGAATGGCAAAAGTAACACATTTTTGTGCAGATCAAATGTGTAAACAATATTGCATTCAGTCGATAAATACATCTATGTCATAGCTTGTGAACATGTCATAGACATTATCGATATTGTCATTGCTACATATTGGAATGATTATTCTTTTAAATGATAACTTTTATCGTATTTAATTCAGCGTGTGTGGATTGCAATTCAATAAAAATCAAAAACCACAAATTCCACAAAATGCATTTGTTAAACAAATCACTTCTTCCCATCAAAATTGAATTGAAATAGACATACCAATTTTATTATTTTACATTTTAATATAATTTAACATTAATAACAGTACAAATTTGAATTATTTAAACCAAACCGATCATGAAGACTGCTGTCTGCTTTCTGTGTGTTTAAATAAACGGACGTTAATTTATTTTTATAATGTTTTTGAAAGAAGAGGCATTGTCGTTCTTTGATTAAATGTATGTTTATATATAATTATTTTTGATTTCATCTTGAACCACTTCGTCTGTGAAATGTTAAAAACACATCGATCCATGTTGACGTCATTAGGCTTTGCCATTTGTATATTATGCGGTACTATAAATATCTGAATAAATGCGGTTTGTATTAATTTACTTGTTTAATGTCTAGTTTTGAACAAAAAAAGAAAAAAGGGAGAAAAATAATACAATATATGTTTCTTTGGTTGTGGTATCATGGAATGTTAGACTCGTCCGATATTGCGTAAAAAATATTGGCAGCCTCGCCTTGTCCTACTCGTCTGATCTAATTTTACATCATAAGTCGCTAACAATATATTCTTTTTATATTAACACCATTTATTTGTTCATTTTTAATGTGTGCAATATTCAATTTACTTGCATTATATGAGCTAAATTAGAAAACATATACATGTATAAGAGTTATGAGAAGTATACAACAAATATTGTGCACGCTTTTTATTAGGCTAATAACTTTGAGGCCGATTTTAATTATATCATCTAATCTAATTCAAGCTTACTAAGATATAGGAACAATATCAGTTGTGTTTAAGCGATTTCGAGATAAGGATAATTGAATGATTACGTTTTAAATGTGCGTCTTGTCCTCAGATATATTCAAAATCACTGCAAAGATTTGGTAGCAAATGGAATGATTTTTTCACCTAGAATAATAATATACTGTCTTATCGAATTATTTTGAAAAGACACGGACGGGTTCTTGCATTTATAGCATCATATAAATTGCATAGCAAAAAAATTCAAAAACAAATCTCACAACAAGATTTAATATGATCATACAAGAAACAACTACATGTAATCAGGTTATTCTGAGATAATGAGCTGTTAGTTTACAGTGTAGTGATTTATATCCGTAACAACAGCCAAAGCGACAGAAATAACCGTCAATTAGTTATAGAAATGATAAAAGGGAATAAAGCTATATTAAGATATTGTTGTGTATATACGCAAGTCTTTTAGTTTAGGTAAGCAACAAATTACCAATGCAAAACAGTACACAACAATAAATATATACATAATTAAAGCTGAGGTCATTTCCATTGATAGGTCAATTCAAAGCATTGGTGGTTTAAACCGATTTAAAGTCGAACCACCTTGAATAAATCACAAACACACTTGTAAATTAAACTCAAATCAAATAGCAATGTAATTGAAATTTAAAAGCTATTAAATATAATGAAATTATCTATTCAATTGAAATCGAATTACTGAACTATTAGTAATTTATTATTACCAGAGCAATAGAATAACACATTCCTGATGCACGATGAATTTTCGTCCATAGATATGTCAACTAAATTCACTCTTATATCGAATATTACAAATCGTAGCATCACACTCCAGATCAAAACAAATATGTATTAATGACTGAATAAAATTGTTTCAGGTAAAGGAGCTACTGGTGGATTTTCCGAAGAAACAATAGATACCAGTTTAAGGCGTTTAGTTATTGAAGATTACGATGATGGTAAGTGTTAAACGAGTGTTAAAGTTGGTCATTCATCAAATGCACGCATTTCGTAATAAAATAACCCATCCGCTATAAAGCTATAAACCCCATTTATTTGTAATATGGGATGGATGCATAAAACGTTTACAAATTTTCTTTACCACTTTTTTTTTGCATTCAAATCAGTGTTATTTGTTTCGCTAAATATATTGAAGTTATACCCGTATACCTTATGTTTATTAATAACATTGTTTTGTGAGACAAACGCAATTGTATAAATCACCGAGATTTGTGTTAATTGTTTTAAGTTTGATTCTTGCAGATTTGAATATTTTGTTCGCAGTCTCATACAACGTTGAAGTGTTTGAATGCTCACAGCTGATTGGGTTTTTGTTGTTTCGGCTGTCAAATGGTTTAGCGTTGTCACCACAAGACAAGTGGAAGACGTACGCAGTTTCATGTTTTTGTTACAGTTATTGAAGTAAGGTAAGGGAGTCATGTCGCAAGAATTTTATTCAAAATGTTTTCTGTGACGCAAATGGAAAAATTGCTGTCAAAATATTATTTGACTCGCATAATACTCCAGGAATATATCAGACTCCTCCAGAGCATAATATCATATTAACACTGAATTATCAACATCAAAGATATAACAATCTATTCTGGTACCCGATTCGTACGTCTGACACAAAACCCCTTTGTGGTACGTGATGGTTTGCTTACAATATTGTTTTTTATGCCCCCCTTCGAAGAAGAGGGGGTATATTGCTTTGCACATGTCGGTCGGTCGGTCTGTCGGTCGGTCCGTCCACCAGGTGGTTTCCGGATGATAACTCAAGAATGCTTGGGCCTAGGATCATGAAACTTCATAGGTACATAGATCATGACTCGCAGATGACCTCTATTGATTTTGAGGTCATTAGGTCAAAGGTCAAGGTCACGGTGACCCGAAATAGTAAAATGGTTTCCGGATGATAACTCAAGAACGCTTAGGCCTAGGATCATGAAACTTGATAGGTAGATTGATCATGACTCGCAGATGACCCCTATTGATTTTCAGGTCACTAGGTTAAAGGTCATGGTCACAGTGACCCGAAATAGTAAAATGGTTTCCGGATGATAACTCAAGAACGCTTAGGCCTAGGATCATGAAACTTGATAGGTAGATTGATCATGACTTGCAGATGAACCATATTGATTTTCAGGTCACTAGGTCAAAGGTCAAGGTCACAGTGACCCGAAATAGTAAAATGGTTTCCGGATGATAACTCAAGAACGCTTAGGCCTAGGATCATGAAACTTCGTAGGTAGATTGATAATGGCTGGCAGATGACCCCTATTGATTTTCAGGTCACTAGGTCAAAGGCCGAGGTCACGGTGACCCGAAATAGTAAAATGGTTTCCGGAAGATAACTCAAGAACGCTTATGCCTTGGATCATGAAACTTGATAGGTAGATTGATCATGACTCGCAGTAGACTTCTATTAATTTTCAGGTCACTATATCAAAGGTCAAGGTCACGGTGACCTGAAATAGTAAAATGGTTTCCGGATGATAACTCAAGAACGCTAATGGCTACGATCATGAAACTTCATAGGTACATTGATCATGACTTTCAGATGACCCCTATTGATTTTGAGGTCACTAGGTCAAAGGTCAAGGTCATGGTGACCCGAAATAGTAAAATGGTTTCCGGATGATAACTCAAGAACGCTTATGCCTAGGATCATGAAACTTCATAGGTACATTGATCATAACTCACAGATGACCCCTATCGATTTTGAGGTCACTAGGTCAAAGGTCAAGTTCACGGTGACCCGAAATAGTAAAATGGTTTCCGGATGATAACTGACGAACGCTTATTCCTAGGATCATGAAACTTGATAGGTAGATTGATCAAGACTCGCAGATGACCCCTATTGATTTTCAGGTCACTAGGTCAAAGGTCAAGGTCCCGGTGACCCGAAATAGTAAAATGGTTTCCGGATGATAACTCAAGAACGCTTATGGCTAGGATCATGAAACTTCATAGGTACATTGATCATGACTGGCAGATGACCCCTATTGATTTTCAGGGCACTAGGTCAAAGGTCAAGGTCACAGCGACAAAAAACATATTCACACAATGGCTGTCACTACAACGGAGAGCCCATATGGCGGGCATGCATGTTTTTCAAACAGCCCTTGTTGTTACAGTTTCTCAGAGCACATGACCTCTAACTTTTGATGAGGTTTGAGGTCACTGGGGTAAGGTCACCAAGGCCAATAATAGATTTTTCCGTCACAATTTTGTTACAGTTTCTCATAGCGCCTTCAATATTTTACCAATCTCTTACATATTTGGTATGGAGGTAGCTTGCATGGACCTCTACCTTTTGATGAGGTCAAGGCCACCAAGGCTAATAATAGATTTATTTTATGTGGTTATTAACACATACCGGTAGATTGAAAAAGCGCATCATCGGGAGCATCCATCAGTTTCACTGAGATTCGTGTTTTTCACCATTTTGGGAATGGAGCCGGGTCCCTTTGGATTGGGAAAATGTGCAGCATTTTAACTAAAATTGGGAAATTAGTATTGTTGTTTAAAAAATGCTTCAAAATTGAGAATACTTTGGGCCGATTACCGGACCAGCTTTTGAATGAAAAAACCCACTGATATTTAATGTTATTTTACCCACTGATACATGGTGAATGGGGTATACTGGTATTGCTATTGACGTCCGTCTGTTTTTCTGTATGTATATCAAACATGGCTGTAAGCACTCCTACTTCTCCTACAATTTTCAATGCACAACATCAAACTTGCAGACATTGATCACCATGATATAAAGTTGCGCATGTTCTGGATTCTTTTCATCAGGGACCTATACAAACAAAGTTTGTATAGGTCCCTGTTTTCATCAAGCTTTAAAAATTACACATTGCCCCTTTTTCCACTTGAACGTTCTACAGCAACATGCCATGTGTTTTCAGCTCACATTAACATACCATGCTCGTAGTTAGCTTTTGTGATCGCCATTTGTCAATTTTGCTGATTATTCCAGAAAAAGGGATTTTGAGGTTATGTGCCTACAGTAAAACCGTGTTAACACTTTAGAGATCTAATTTTTGGTCCAGTCATCATGAAACTTGCTCAGTACTCTAGCAGAGGTATTCCTAGTTGTTACGTTAGTGTTATTATCTAATTCTTTGACTTTTGTGCCTTTAATCAGGTCAAGTCTTCAACAATTGGGTTCCATGAACTCTGGTGAATGCTTAATGGCCTTCATGGCCCTCTTGAATTCCATTTCTTGTTGAAAAGTGTACAAATGTATGTGTATATGTTCATTTAAAGGTAGTGTCATTTAAAGGTAGTGTCAATATTGTTTTCAATAAAAATTTATTTGTTAATTTGTAGATACAAATACAAAGAAGAAGCGAGCAAAGGTTGTGTTTTCATATGAGCCAGAACAGGAAGATGAGCTGAAGCTTGATATTGGGGACATGGTAGAGGTTTTCAAACAGGTGATTTGGTTCTTTCAACATTTCATTTTTGACATTGCTAACAATCTAAAGATAGCTATTGATTGCTAACAATCTATTGACTGGTGGTGTTGGAGAGGAGTAAAAATTGAATATGCAGATGACAAACACATGGCTAAAAGTGTTCCGGCTTTTTTTAAGTCCCGGAGGTCGATCTCTCAATTCGTCCAGAGGGTAGGGGTAGGTGGTCCGCTGGTCCGCGAATATTTCCAATCGAAACCGAGATCTAAAGAATCTTTAAAAAGATGCGTACACAGCACTTACAAATGTCAACAGTAAATCGGGTTATTCAGACCGTTAACTCCGCCTAAGAGGTATTGTTTTCAATGAAATTTTCAGCGAGTGGCCAATATTGATTTTTCCAGCTGTCAATCAAATTCTTCTTGGTAAGCGCATCAGCCAATCAGGGCTCAGGCAGCCGAATACACGCCGACCCCACGTGAAGCTATATACAATAATATTACGAAGTTTTTTATTCAGCAATAAAATATTTAAGTCCACGATTTCCCAGAGGAAGAATGACGTGATGTTGTACATGAAGTCTAATTTTCGCATGATTTCCATTTGTACACGAAATACACGAGAAATGTTTATTTGTTGCTAGAATTTTCTTAACTTTCCGTGAATAATAAAATCTGGAAATTATTTCGGATAACACGTTTAATTTTACGCATTTGAAAATACTAAAATTGAATAATGTATTGTTGTTATATCAATGGCCGTAACACATAATGCAATAATTAGTTAAATAACGTGTTTTGAGAATGCCTAACTATGCATATATATTGGTCTACGTGAATAAATGACCTGAAAAGTTATATCGCGATTCGGAATGAAGTGAACTCCGTAAAATTTAAAGAAAGACGCGTTTTTATTCTCCAAAATTCGCTTTCACTTAGGCAAACTTTTCTGAAAGGAGGTACATGTAACATTTTAAATTGAGTCGTTGATTTGTCGTCAATACTAAATATGAACAGTGCTCTATGCGCTCAAATCGCGTTACATGATTTATGCATGTTCAATGGGAATTCCCCCATCCCACAATTCAATTTTTATATTCACTTGCGTAAAATGGCAGACGTCAATATTGGCCGTATTTTGGTTTTTAAAATAGAAATCGTAATAATACTGGATTATCGGGTAATGGATAGAGTTGGAACATGTACCTATATTAAACTTCTGAAATAAAAGTAGGACTTCAAAATTTATGTCTGGGACGTCCAAAATTTTAGGCTTGGAAGTCAGGACTTCCAACTTATAAAAGCTAACAGAAGCGCGGCTATTATAGTGAAATGTGTTCCAACAATCCATAAAGTGATGTGTGTCTTCACCAAACAATACCGTTGTGTTTTTATAAATAGATATAGTGATATGTGTAAAGTTTCCATCAATTGGTTCTGATTTGAATTCTTTAAATTTTTAACTTTAAAAATTTGTTTTTGGTAAAAGGTAAGCTTTGAAGCTTATGAAGACAAGAAACAAGAAATGGTCTGCAGCTGTATAAAAATGCAATATGGTGTATAAGATATGATTTTTTCTCACTCATTCTAAATTCTAATATTAATTTCTGGACTTAATTTTTGTTCCGAATTTAAAGCCAGGATAGTGCATTCCTTGGCCATCTAAAATGCTATTTTTCAGGAGCCTTCCAACCCCCTGGCCCACAGTTTTTTTTCAGGCTTTTTCAACCTTCCTCACTTTTAGCCATTCAAACAAACCCGATTTGCACATTTTACTTTTAGTGGTTACTCGGTTTTTGAAGCATTTACGATAGCTATTGAATGCTAACATCTGCCCTCTGTTGTAGGAGGAGGAAGGTTGGTGGGAGGGGATAGTGAACGGCAAGCAGGGCATGTTCCCATCCAACTTTGTGGAGATCATTGAGGAAGGGGATTCAACAGAACCAGCCGGTATGGGGTTGATCTTGCTTATTCATGAGTTGATTTGCCTAGTTCTATCTTTTATAGTGTCCATATTTCAGCTGATTCATGTATCTTATTTCCAATGCTTGTTACTATGCCAAATAAACATAGCAACAATTAAACTAAAATACTTGAAAATATATCATCATAAAACTTATTTTACAATGTTTGTTGACAGTAAATGTTGGCCAAGTAGGAAAACCAATAACAGAGCGTCTTATGTACTTAGAAATTCTGGCCCTTAAAATTTGCAGAATTATTCTGGCCCTTAAAATTTGCAGAATTAACATCGCCTGCTCTCTAACCAATAGTTTATGTACCAAAATTGTTATCACAAGTCAATACATCTTTTCTATATCAATCAAGCCTTAACCTTTAAATGGATGTATTTAATGACATGTTTGTATATATTCAAACAAAGAATTTTTAAAAAGCCAACACGCACAATATGCCAGGAAAAATTTGTGTGGGACACAATTTCCTATAGGATTGGGAAAAAAATTCCCTTGGCTATTCACTATTTATCAAACTTGTATACCCCAGGTAAGGTGGAATATGGCAGTCGTAGTTGTGCATTCTGTTTTGCAGAGCTTTTTTATGCAACACTTTCAGATATTGAGAAAATGTCCATCTAACAACCATTTTCTGGAGTTTTTTTACCAAAATGTTTTAAGATATTAAGCTGATTTTTTGGTATACATGACTTACATATTAAGTGTAAGTTTTGTTCTGGTCCATTGAATTTTGGCGAAGTTATGGGCCTTGGACTTAACATTTTTTTCTAAAATAACTGCTTTGCGGCTTCAAAATGCATAAAGGGTATTGTATTTCACAAACGCAGGTCTTGTTTTTTATGCCCCCCTTCGAAGAAGAGGGGGTATATTGCTTTGCACGTGTCGGTCGGTCTGTCGGTCCGTCCACCAGGTGGTTTCCGGATGATAACTCAAGAACGCTTAGGCTTAGGATAATGAAACTTCATAGGTACATTGATCATGACTCGCAGATGACCCCTATTGATTTTGAGGTTACTAGGTCAAAGGTCAAGGTCATTGTGACCCGAAATAGTAAAATGGTTTCCGGATGATAATTCAAGAACGCTTATGCCTAGGATCATGAAACTTGATAGGTAGATTGATCATGACTCGCAAATGACCCCTATTGATTTTCAGGTCACTAGGTCAAAGGTCAAGGTCACGGTGACCCGAAATAGTAAAATGGTTTCCGGATGATAACTCAAGAACGCTTATGCCTAGGATCATGAAACTTGAGAGGTACATTGATCATGACTCACAGATGACCCCTATGGATTTTGAGGTCACTAGGTCAAAGGTCAATGTCACGGTGACCCGAAATAGTAAAAAGGTTTCCGGATGATAACTCAAGAACGCTTATGCCTAGGATCATGAAACTTGATAGGTACATTGATCATGACTCGCAGATGACCCCTATTGATTTTCAGGTCACTAGGTCAAAGGTCAATGTCACGGTGACCCAAAATAGTAAAATGGTTTCCGGATGATAACTCAAGAACGCCTATGCCTAGGATCATGAAACTTGATAGGTAGATTGACCATGACTCGCAGATGACCCCTAATGATTTTCAGGTCACTAGGTCAAAGGTCACGGTGACCCGAAATAGTAAAATGGTTTCCGGATGATAACTCAAGAACGCTTATGCCTAGGATCATGAAACTTGATAGGTAGATTGATCATGACTCGCAGATGACCCCTATTGATTTTCAGGTCACAAGGTCAAAGGTCAAGGTCACGGTGACCCGAAATATTAAAATGGTTTCCGGATGATAACTCAAGAACGCATATGCCTATGATCATGAAACTTGATCGGTAGTTTGATCATGACTTGCAGATGATCCCTGTTGATTTTTAGGTCACTAGGTCAAAGGTCAAGGTCACGGTGACCCAAAATAGTAAAATGGTTTCCGGATGATAACTCAAGAACGCTTATGCCTAGGATCATGAAACTTCATAGGTACATTGATCATGACTGGCAGACGACCTCTATTGATTTTCAGGTCAAAGGTCAAGGTCACAATGACCCGAAATAGTAAAATGGTTTCTGGATGATAACTCAAGAATGCTTATGCCTAGGATCATGAAACTTGATAGGTAGATTGATCATGACTCGCAGATGACCCCTATTTATTTTGAGGTCACTCGGTCAAAGGTCAAGGTCATGGTGACCCAAAATAGTAAAATGGTTTCCGGATGATAACTCAAGAAAGCTTATGCCTAGGATCATGAAACTTGATAGGTACATTGATCATGACTGGCAGATGACCCCTATTGATTTTCAGGTCACTAGGTCAAAGGTCAAGGTCACAGTAACCCGAAATAGTAAAATGGTTTCCCGATGATAACTCAAGAAAGCTTATAGCTAGGATCATGAAACTGCATAGGTACATTGATCATGACTCGCAGATGACCCATATTGATTTTCAGGTCACTACGTCAAAGGTCAAGGTCACAGTGACAAAAAACATATTTACAAAATGGCTGTCACTACAACTGAGAGCCCATATGGTGGGAATGCATGTTTTACAAACAGCCCTTGTTTTTACAAGAATTAGTCCATTTACAAATCACATTACTTTCCATATGTATGTGAATGTGCGAAAAGAAACACTAGTTTATTGAGAACATACTTGTTTATGCAATGTTACGTGTTCTTTTTTTAAGATTTTTACACATTGTGATGTAGTTACCCCAATATAACAGTTATATATATATATATGCCCCCCTTTGAAGAAGAGGGGGTATATTGCTTTGCACATGTCGGTCGGTCGGTCTGTCGGTTCATCCACCAGGTGGTTTCCGGATGATAACTCAAGAATGCTTGGGCCTAGGATCATGAAACTTCATAGATACATTGATCATGACTCGCAGATGACCCCTATAGATTTTGAGGTCATGAGGTCAAAGGTCAAGGTCACGGCGACCCGAAATAGTAAAATGGTTTCCGGATGATAACTCAAGAACGCTTAGGCCTGGGATCATGAAACTTGTAAGGTAGATTGATCATGACTCGCAGATGACCCCTGTTGATTTTCAGGTCACTAGGTTTAAGGTTAAGGTAACAGTGACCTGAAATAGTAAAATGGTTTCCGGATGATAACTGAAGAACGCTTATTCCTAGAATCATGAAACTTGATAGGTAGATTGATCATGACTCGCAGATGACCCCTGTTGATTTTCAGGTCACTAGGTTTAAGGTTAAGGTAAAAGTGACCTGAAATAGTAAAATGGTTTCCGGATGATAACTGAAGAACGCTTATTCCTAGGATCATGAAACTTGATAGGTAGATTGATCATGACTCGCAGATGACCCCTATTGATTTTCAGGTCACTAGGTCAAAGGTCAAGGTCACGGTGACCCCAAATAGTAAAATGGTTTCCGGATGTTAACTCAAGAACGCTTATGCCTAGGATCATGAAACTTGATAGGTACATTGATCATGACTCGCAGATGATCCCTTTTGATTTTCAGGTCACTAGGTCAAAGGTCAAGGTCACGGTGACCCAAAATAGTAAATTGGTTTCCGGATGATAACTCAAGAACGCTTATGCCTAGGATCAAGAAACTTGATGGGTAGATTGACCATGACTCGCAGATGACCCCTAATGATTTTCAGGTCACTAGGTCAAAGGTCACGGTGACCCGAAATAGTAAAATGGTTTCCCGATGATAACTCAAGAATGCTTATGGCTAGGATCATGAAACGTGATTGGTAGATTGATTATGACTCGCAGATGACCCCTATTGATTTTCAGGTCACAAGGTCAAATGTCAAGGTCACGGTGACCCGAAATATTAAAATTGTATCCGGATGATAACTCAAGAAAGCTTATGCCTAGGATCATGAAACTTGATCGGTAGTTTGATCATGACTGGCACATGACCCCTATTGATTTTCAGGTCACTAGGTCAAAGGTCAAGGTCACCGTGACCCGAAATAGTAAAATTGTTTCCGGATGATAACTCAAGAACGCTTATGCCTAGGATCATGAAACTTCATAGGTACATTGATCATGACTGGCAGATGACCTCTATTGATTTTCAGGTCAAAGGTCAAGGTCACAATGACCCGAAATAGTAAAATGGTTTTTGGATGATAACTCAAGAATGCTTATGCCTAGGATCATGAAACTTGATAGGTAGATTGATCATGACTCGCAGATGACCCCTAATGATTTTCAGGTCACTAGGTCAAAGGTCACGGTGACCCGAAATAGTAAAATGGTTTCCAGATGATAACTCAAGAACGCTTATGGCTAGGATCATGAAACTTGATAGGTACATTGATCATGACTGGCAGGTGACCCCTATTGATTTTCAGGTCACTAGGTCAAAGGTCAAGGTCACAGTGACCCGAAATAGTAAAATAGTTTCCGGATGATAACTCAAGAAAGCTTATGGCTAGGATCATGAAAATGCATAGGTACATTGATCATGACTCGCAGATGAACCCTATTGATTTTCAGGTCACTTGGTCAAAGGTCAAGGTCACAGTGACAAAAAACATATTTACAAAATGGCTGTCACTACAACTGAGAGCCCATATGGTGGGCATGCATGTTTTACAATCAGCCCTTGTTTTTACAAGAATTAGTCCATTTACAAATCACATGACTTTCCATATGTATGTGAATGTGCGAAAAGAAACATTAGTTTATCGAGAACATACTTGTTTATACAATGTTACATGTTCTTTTTTAAGATTGTTAAACATTGTGATGTAGTTACCCCAATATAACAGTTATATATATAGTTATGCCCCCCTTCGAAGAAGAGGGGGTATATTGCTTTGCACATGTCGGTCGGTTGGTCTGTCGGTCTGTCGGTCCATCCACCAGGTGGTTTCCGGATGATAACTCAAGAATGCTTGGGCCTAGGATCATGAAACTTCATAGGTACATTGATCATGACTCGCAGATGACCCCTATTTATTTTGAGGTCATGAGGTCAAAGGTCAAGGTCATGGTGACCCGAAATAGTAAAATGGTTTCCGGATGATAACTCAAGAACGCTTAGGCCTGGGATCATGAAACTTGTTAGGTAGATTGATCATGACTCGCAGATGACCCCTATTGATTTTCAGGTCACTACGTTTAAGGTTAAGGTCACAGTGACCTGAAATAGTAAAATGGTTTCCGGATGATAACTCAAGAACACTTAGGCCTAGGATCATGAAACTTGATAGGTAGATTGATCTTGATTGGCAGATGACCCCTATTGATTTTCAGGTCACTAGGTCAAAGGTCAAGGTCACAGTGACCCGAAATAGTAAAATGGTTTCCAGATGATAACTCAAAGACGCTTATGCCTAGGATAATGAAACTTCGTAGGTAGATTAACAATGGCTGGCAGATGACCCTTATTTATTTTCAGGTCACTAGGTCAAAGGTCAAGGTCACGGTGACCCGAAATAGTAAAATGGTTTCCGGATGATAACTCAAGAACGCTTATGCCTAGGATCATGAAACTACATAGGTACATTGATCATGACTCGCACATGACCCCTATTGATTTTCAGGTCACTATGTCAAAGGTCCAGGCCACAGTGACCCGAAATAGTAAAATGGTTTCCGGATGATAACTCAAGAACGCTTATGCCTAGGATCATGAAACTTGATAGGTAGATAGATCATGACTCGCAGTTGACCCCTATTGATTTTCAGGTCACTATATCAAAGGTCACGGTGACCTGAAATAGTAAAATGGTTTCCGGATGCAAGAACGCTAATGGCTATGATCATGAAACTTCATAGGTACATTGATCAAGACTCGCAGATGACCCCTATTGATTTTGAGGTCACTAGGTCAAAGATCAAGGTCATGGTGACCCGAAATTGTAAAATGGTTTCCGGATGATAACTCAAGAACGCTTATGCCTAGCTAGGATCATGAAACTTCATAGGTACATTGATCATGACTCGCAGATGACCCCTATCGATTTTGAGGTCACTAGGTCAAAGGTCAAGTTCACGGTGACCCGAAATAGTAAAATGGTTTCCGGATGATAACTCAAGAACGCTTAGGCCTAGGATCACGAAACTTGATAGGTAGATTGATCATGACTCGTAGATGACCCCTATTGATTTTCAGGTCACTAGGTCAAAGGTCAATGTCACGGTGACCCGAAATAGTAAAATGGTTTCCGGATGATAACTCAAGAATGCTTATGGCTAGGATCATGAAACTTCATAGGTACATTGATCATGACTGGCAGATGACCCTTATATATTTTCAGGTCACTAGGTCAAAGGTCAAGGTCACAGTGACAAAAAACATATTCACACAATGGTTGTCACTACAACGGAGAGCCCATATGGGGGGCATGCATGTTTTACAAACAGCCCTTGTTTAAATTTATTTCCGACTTAAATTACAATGAAGTCAGCCAAAAGTTACTATGTATCATACTCTTGAAAACAGAGCAACCATGCCTTTATGTTACAAAGTGATTAGCTATTGCCATCATCCGCAAATGGACTGCAGACAGTTACTATTTTGAGCCATGTACTGACTTAATTTTACAATGTCCCATTACTTAATAAACTTCACTTGATTATCATCCTTCGTGTGTAAGACAGTCAATCAATCTGTATTTGCCCACTATCAACTATATTTGACACCTTCACATAAAACAAGACACACATTAAAACTTGTTTTTCTATTTATACAGATATCTACGATATTGGAAGTGATGAAAACGACGAAAACGACTTGGTAACATGTTTTTTAGCATCATTTAAAATAGACGTTCTCTTTATTAAATACTTTATCGAACAATGCGCATTAAATTTTATGTATTTCCGATTCAGATAACCCAACAAGAATATCAAAATGTGCTTGACAAATGCGGGTACACAGATCTTATTAGAAGGTTGGAGGAAGAAACACATGTATGGAAAAATTTAAAAATCAATATAGCCATCACTGGTGAATCAGGAAGTGGAAAATCCAGTCTGATAAACGCATTGAGGGGGCTAAAAGACGATGACGAAGGTGCTGCGGAGACTGGCTGCGTTGAAACGACAACCAAACCAACAGCTTATCCTCACCCAGAAAACAATAACCTTTTGTTGTGGGATTTACCTGGGGTTGGAACTCGAAACTGTCCAAAACGGGATTATCTAAAGAAAGTTAACTTCCAAGATTACGATTTTATTATACTCGTATCATCAAGTCGATTTACTACTTTAGATACATGGTTGGCGACGCAGATACAAAGTCGATTTCGTGATGCTAATCTCATATTCATTCGAACAAAAATTGATAGCGATTTAGAAAGCAAACGTAAAGGAAAGCGTAAAGATATGACCGAACAGGACAGACAAAGTTTATTAACAAAAATCAAGAAAAACTGTGAAGAAAGTTTGAAGGAAGAAGGAATAGCAAATCCGCGCATTTTTTTGGTAAATAACCATGATACGAGCGCATATGAATTTTACGAACTTGCGAATACCCTTTTGCTTAAAATGAACGCACTGAAGAGAGATGCTCTAGTTTTCTCCTTAACCAGTTTCACTAAAGAGATTGTGGCTGCAAAGGTCGATTTATTTAAAAGACGACTAAATAATGTAGCCAAATACGCCGCAGTAGCAGCTCTCATTTCAAATAAACGCGATGGTGTGCGTTTAGAGTTAGATATTCTTGTAGAAGAAGTTCGTTTGTATAAACGATACCTAGGCATCGATACACGTTCTCTAGAAATAGTTGCAGAACGGTTTAACGTTGACATTAAAGAGGTTTGCCCCGAATTATATTCTAAAGAGGATGCGATACTGAGACAGTTTAATAAACATTGTTCAATTCGAGACATAGTCGCCCCAACTGGTGTACATGATCTACCGATCATTGGTAAATGGTTGAAATCTAAAGAATATCAGAGGCAATTTATTTTTATGCTAAAACAATTATTAGAAAAGTGCGTGAAACATAATGCAACACTTCAGCAAAACATAGCGATCTGGTCGATGAACCGTGAGCAAGAAAACTAGAGAATCAAATGATAAACAATTGTTGATCATTATATTTTTCATTTATGGTTAACATTTCCATTGCACAATACATGTACCTAATTGTTTATTTTATCGAACGTTTTTCGTGAAAAATTCAATGTAAACCATTTAACTTAAAGCTTTAAAAATAGTTTCTTTCATACTGTAATTACACTTGTACTTTATTATTGTTTATTGTTTAGTTGATGCATAGAATTGCATAGTATTTTTTAAGTTATATATGAAGTTTGTATAGATAGATGATTAAAATGTGTGTGTTATGTAATGAATGTTTGACCCTATCATTCTTTCTATTCTTCATGTTGTGTTTTTGATAACATATTTTATGTTTTCGTTGTGAACACCTTCGCCTGCTCTGTATGTAGTGTTTGCATGAGGACATAAATGACTTAATTATACTAACCATTACTTGAACAGGTACATGTTTATGCTTAATTCATTGTGCATACAAACATGCATTAAATTGTTATGATTTTCATATAAAATTTAATTATGATCCATTATTTGTTGTTTTTTTTACAAAATAATATTATGCATATATATTTTTATCAATTATTATTAGTAGTTTCAATCGGACTAAATTTATTTGTAGTAAAGGGTTATAGTCTTGCATTAATTTCCTATAATCCGGAGATAAGTTGCATAAACAGTATTTCTTTAAAAAAAATGCTATTGTGTTGTTCTCGTACACAAAGAACCATGGAGCAATTCAATGGACAAAATAAAAACATTCGCTTGCATTTTATTGAACTAAAAACTAATTTCTCTGATGTTTATTCTATCGTCGATGAATTTTATTAATTCTGGTTTAAACGGGGTTTTTTTACGTTTAAAGGGTTTTGGCCTCATATGCTTTATGTTATTAGTTCGAATGTGTGTTTAAAGCTTTTTTTATTATAAGCTCAGTGCAGTGTATTTTTCCTTTTATTAAATAAAATACAAACGTTTTGAAGCAAGATTGTTTCTTCTGATAATGTGTGTGTAGTTTTGTTATTCGTTGATTGTCTTTATTTGCTTTAGTGATTGTTTGCATTATTATGCCCCCCTTCCAAGAAGAGGGGGTATATTGTTTTGCACATGTCGGTCTGTCGGGCCGTCGGTCTGTCCACCAGATGGTTTCCGGATGATAACTCAAGAACGCTTAGGCATTGGATCATGAAACTTCATAGGTACATTGATCATGACTGTCAGATGACCCCTATTGATTTTCAGGTCACTAAGTCAAAGGTCAAGGTCACAGTGACTCGAAATAGTAAAATGGTTTCCGGATGATAACTCAAGAATGCTTAGGCCTAGGATCATGAAACTTCATAGGTACATTGATCATGACTGGCAGATGACCCCTATTGATTTTCAGGTCACTGGGTCAAAGGTCAAGGTCACAGTGACTCGAAATAGTAAAATGGTTTCCGGATGATAACTCAAGAATGCTTAGGCCTAGGATCATGAAACTTCATAGGTACATTGATCATGACTGGCAGATGACCCCTATTGATTTTCAGGTCACTAGGTCAAAGTCAAGATCACAGTGACTCAAAATAGTAAAATGGTTTCCAGATGATAACTCAAGAATGCTTACACCAAGAATCATGAAACTTCAAAGGTACATTGATCATGACTGGCAGATGACCCCTATTGATTTTCTGGTCACTAGGTCAAAGGTCAAGATCACAGTGACAAAAACATATTCACACGATGGCTGCCACTACAATTGACAGCCCATATGGCGGGCATGCATGTTTTACAAACAGCCCTTGTCTTAAAGTGACTCTTCCCTTTTACTATATTCATGTATCTTAAGTTTTTATCCTGAAGAAGAATATTTTATTTAAATGCTATTGCATCTTGCCAGAACATTTACTGAAATCACACTTGCTTAGATTCTGAATATCATTTTAAAATTGCAAAAATAATGTAATGCTTAAAACACAACAATAAGAAATCAGTCTTTTGTGAAAAAATATTGCAGCTATCAAAATGGGGTGAACAAAAGTAATTTGTTATATAATGGATATATGGTAAAAATGGTATATAATGGATATGAATGCCCAGCATTAAATACCATAGATTTGTATATTGGTAGTGCAGTTGAAAAAGAATGATAAAACAAATTCTTCCATGATGAGCGAAACTAAAACTGTTATACTGGTAGTGCAGTTTAATACTAATGTTAAAACAATCAAAGAAGTTTCAAGTTTCTGTTATCTTTTTCATAGAACATGTGTGTGGTAATTTCACTATGTTGACTATACTTGTGTTGTGTTGTTATATTCCATGATTAGTATTACAACTGTTTCAAACGTGTGAAGTTGTTGCAATTTTTAAAACACTTAAGATTTCCACATCCACTTTGCAAAAAGTTCTTCAATAAATTTCTTAACTGTTATTTTTTTACAGCTCATATTGAAGTTATTTCTTGAATAAACTTCTTTGTTTTGGTTTTGAAGTAACAAATGATTCTTGTTAAACCTCTTTAAGATACAGTAGGTGAACATTCCTTCTCCTCCATTCCGTTAAGGTGTGTCTTGAGAAAGGCACCTTATCCCTTTTCATAACATGTTCCTTTAGTTTTAAAATTCAGCACTTTGTGCGCCAAGTAGTATTGCTTTTTTATTTAAAAGTTCTCTTTCTGTTGCCTGAACTAGTCTTCACAAGATTAATACTGTTATATTATAATTACACAATGATGTCGGTTTTCTGTATCAGATGATTGTGTATTCAGTATAAAAAGGTGCTGTATGCATTATGGCATGAACTCCTGGAACTTCCATCTTTATAAGTTTTCTTATTTTATAATGAATTTATGATCATCACCTGGGCTCATTTTTAACACCTCATTCTTAGAATTAAGACTAAAAAATAGACTAGGAACCAAAACAACTTCCATGTTTCCAGGCTAAAAAATATCTTAGATCATATATAAATTTTTCTTAATGAAGAATTGCGTATAAAGAGGTGTTAAGTTTTGTATCATTATATATATTTATTGCTATTGATAAACTGAATAGTTTTAAGAAAATTATGTATTTCCAGACTTCATTCAGGACCCGTATTAATATTTTATATTATGGGTGATATTGACTGTAACAGTCATTCACTAATGACATGTTACTGTCTTCTGAAGCATTTATCCAATTTTCTACTGTTTCATTAAGTTCCAGCGAGACTGAAAACAACAGGTAATAGAAAACCAGTGAAAACCACTTTCACTTCCAGTTCATAACATGTAAGGCTTTCAAATAAGTCTGAGGATCTTTCCTTAAACTTGGATCAAAATTTAAGATATTGTCTTAAAGTGTTGAAAACATCTTCACAAAATGACAATTATTCTCAAAGATATAAGGAAGATAAATAACAGTAATTCAGATATTGAAAATAAATGTGCTAAAAATGTGTAATATCATCTGTTACAAGCAATTTATATGCAGTATTTAAGCATATTTGCAAATGAAGTGCTTCTGATGGCTGCGTCTGGGCTTGTATTTACATAGCCCAGTAGGGAAAACTAAAAGAAATGTCTTCAGTTCATATAATTCATTGAGTATCTGGCTAAGTTTTGTTTATGTCTTTGTACATACATAAAGAATGTTTGAAACAAGAAAACATGGTTATTGTTTTTCACATGTTTGCATTTTGTAACTAGAAAATATTGGATTTCAAGAAGAATATTTTATCTGAATTTTGGTCAAGAACAACTAAAATTGAGATGACCCCAAGAGCTTTTTGGAATAGTGGCCCAAGCTTTTGAACAATGATGTAATGCAAAATAGGGAGTTTATGTTTTTTTTTGTCAGGGTCTAGGGTTCAGGTTAAGATTCAGATGTGTTTTGCTTCGTCAATTTTTTTATATATTTGAACCAAAAATATGTACATTATTGTAATACTTTTAATGGTATATTTCCCTCATTGTACATAGTTATTTGTCACAGTGTATTGAACGACGTTTACAGTGTTTGAAAATTTTATATGTGGATGTAATACATGTAGTTTGGTTATTTATAGTCTATGTATGAGTTTATTTAATGTTTTATCATTTTTCAAATTATGCAATCAAAATTTTCTTCAGTTTATTTTTTTCCTGCATGTTTTAAAGATAATATTTTGTTCTGCAACTGGTTAGCAGGATTTTGTGCTAGAATGCAATTAATTTTGTATTATTTTTTAGCAGTTTCAACATTGTCATGCTTTTTAGTTGCATATTGGGGAGTGTTCAAAAAGTATTGCATAAAGTTTTTTGATCATTTTGTTTCTTGAAAACCTGGAAGGGGTTGCCTACCTTGTGCACAAAGGTACTGATGCACCTTTTGGGATTTTCAGATATGATTACATACTTGATCTTTCAATCCTGTAATTTTATATGTATTATCCAAGAGAATTGCAGTCTTCTATTATATACATTCTTTTGCCTATTGTTCATGGTCATAAATGATTTTTTTTTGTAAGGTGTTTTAGGAAAAAATATATGGACTGCTGTACCTAACTCAGTTATTTTATACTGATAAAAACAATTATGCAGTTTGAATTTCACCATATAGCATACATTTTTCGTTTCTTATAGAGGTAATGAGATTTAAAAAATACTTATTAGATGTTTAATATCATTCGGGCAAATGTGTTGTACATATAATAAATTTACTAGTAGCATGATAACTAGACGTGATTTATTTTGTCTTCAATGTATGATAACCAGTCTGCAACGTGATTGCTGGATTAGTGTGCCTTATAGCTGATCTACCATAGGATAGCGATTATTAATGAAATATAGATGTTTATAAAGAGTTTTGAAGATGTTTATAGTTTCAATATGCATTGTTGTCTTGAATGGCCTGGGATTTTTTCTCTTAAATGCATTTAATTGACCCTGGAATGTCAGAATTTATGTAAAGTTGTACTTCATTTTAATGGACCTATCTTAAATTCATTAAGAACATATAAACATGCTTATATAAAAGGGGTGAACATTTTTTTTAGCATAAAATTCTTGTAGTTCAGCATGTGTGATTTAAATTAACATTCACATTTGTTTTCATTCAACTAGTTTTAATTCTTGCCTTTATGTTATAGAAATATGTGCTTTTTAGCCATACTTTTGAAATTGCTATTGGATTTATCTTGGTCACCTGTTACTGAGCATATTTTAAATACAAATCCTTTTGTATTTGACATTCCAATTTTGCCTTTTTATACATATATAAATTTATGATTATTCTATTATCAATTTAGAATAACACTCCATGTTAATTAATATTTTTATAATCATGTTTTAAACATATGTAATAGTCTTTATGGGTCATGTTGTTATTTATGGATACAGCAGATATTTAACTTTTATTTTGGACATAAAAATATTATTTAAAATTTCCCGGTCCCTAGCAGTGCATTACTTGATTTTATGTTTCACAAAGTATACTGCATGTCTCAAAAGCCCAATGCTTCCTGCAAGCAACATGTGTATACAGACACATATTAAGAACTTGTATAACAACAATATGTGGAAACCTACAGTGGACGTATTGCAATTAATTGTACATAATGTGCTATTTTTTACAGTAGGCATTCATATCCTGATACAATTTCAAGAATACCTTTTTATTACGACATGTTGTGTGCTTTTAAATGTTTTGTTCTTTAAATGACGAGAAAGTGAATGAAGCACAGTTCGAATTGAATAAATCTAAAAAAATAATCTATAGACAACTCTTATTTATATTGAGGATTGATATAGGATTGGCACAGTTACTCCCCTTTGACTGCTATGTTTTTCATGATCGTTCATTTTACTTGTTTGTATCCTTTACGTGTTAGTTATTGCAATACACACATGTATTATTTTAATGCCCCCTTACAAAGAAGGCGGCATATCACAGTTGCACTGAACGTCTGCCTGCCAGTGTAAACTTTCCTTTCTCAACCATAACTTTACCATATATTGATGGATTTGAAATAAATTTGCACTAATGTCCACCATAATGAGACATGTCACATGGAGCACCGATTTCCTGACCTCAAAGGTCAATGTCACACTTAGTGGTCAAATTTACCCATAAAATAACTGGAAAATTCCTGTATCAGCCATATACGTAGGCATTTAGAAGTAACTTTTCATACACTCAAAACATCGTTAGATGACAATTTGAATATAACGTTTTCTCCCTATTTAGCTCAATGTCAAACTTAAAAGTTCAAAGATTTTTCAAATAGAATTACCACAAATAGCAACAATAAGAAGACGGCATTTTGTGGTCAACAGTCGTCTCCCTTTAAGGTCAAGGTCAAACATGGAGGTCAAAAGACAGGTTTGATCATTAAACAGATTGAAAATTCCTGTCTCAGTCACGAGGTTTCCATATACATGTATTGTGGGGACTGTGAAAATGACCTGGCACAACTGCAATTCATCATGTGACGAGGAGTAGCGTGTTACACTGGTATCCCTACGTCTAAGGCTAGTATATACAAATATCTTAAAAATTCAGGTTTTACATCTTTCATTGTCGCCAACTACAAAGTCACAGATTCACAAATTACTCGCGGTTCTTTAGCCTGCTTAATAATAATATTTATTCCAAACTTAACATTGTATTCTAAATAGCCGACCTAGAAACGCACCGTCTTAATTAAACACAACATTACAAGATCGTTTGCTATGCTTTAAATATTTTTTCTGTCGGTTAGAGGTGTGTTAAGAGTAAATATGTTAACAATAGTAAAGCTATGCGAACTTTAACAAATGTTACAGAGAAGCAATGTCTTTAATCTCATTAAAAGTCGGACCATACTCCGATGAAAGTTATCTTAGAAATCTGCAAAGCCCTCGGTTTCACCGATTGCGAAGTCTAGAGGGTTCTCGTTCACCTGCAAAGTGTCAACCAGGGTCTTCAATCTTAAATCTCCATGTATAAATCTAAATGAATTCCATGCATAAATACAATTAATTAAGTATATGCATATTTCGCGTATTGTCATTTTTATGCCCCCCTTCGAAGAAGAGGGTGTATATTGTTTTGCACATGTCGGTCGGTCCGTCCTCCAGATGGTTTCCGGATGATAACTCAAGAACGCTTAGGCCTAGGATCATGAAACTTCATAGGTACATTGATCATGATTGGCAGATGACCCCTAATGATTTTCAGGTCACTAGGTCAAAGGTCAAGGTCACGGTGACTAGAACCAGAAAAATGGTTTCCAGATGATAACTCAAGAAAGCTTACGCCTAGGATCATGACACTTCAAAGGTACATTGATCATGACTCGCAGATGACCCCTATTGATTTTCAGGTCAAAGGTCAAGGTCATGGTGACTCGAAATAGTAAAATAGTTTCCGGATGATAACTCAAGAACGCTTACGCCTAGGATGATGAAACTTCATAGGTACATTGATCATGACTTGCAGATGACCCCTATTGATTTTCAGGTCACTAGGTCAAAGGTCAAGGTCACAGTGTCTTGACACAGTAACATGGTTTCCGGATGATAACTCAAGAAAGCATACGCCTAGGATCATGAAACTTCAAAGGTACATTGATCATGACTCGCAGATGACTCCTATTGATTTTCAGGTCACTAGGTCAAAGGTCAAGGTCACAGTGACAAAAAACGTATTCACACAATGGCTGCCACTACAACTGACAGCCCATATTTTAGTTATATGTATGTCTGTATTTATAATTATATATATTCGGGTCGTTATAAAGCCAGCGTTCCTATAATAGACGCCCTGCTCTGGTCTTCCGTATGTTATTGTATAATTATTATTTTTGAAACTTAAATTTTGTCCGGGACATATATTAACGAAAATTAGTGGGTTCAACTACAAACTTAGTATGCTGGTAGATTTATTCATGCTGTAATGGTGTCTAGGCCCTATTTGGACTAAAATGTGACGTATCAAGGTGAGACCTGGAAGATTGTATTTCTGGGACGCCAGCATTAAATAACGATTCCATTAATAATCATCTGTCAATGATGCTGAGGCAATTGCGCCAGTCCTTTCTTTAATTGTACGGTGGTGTGCGAGATGTAAAGTCAATTTGCTATGTCGTTAGGAAATAAAAATGGTGTCTATGTTTAGTTTTCTATACATCTCCATTTGTCTATGGAACACCTCGTCAAAACGTATCTATTTTTTTTCCGACAAAAGCAGCCTCACTCTTTGAGCAAACGGTGCACACATATACTGGTTGACGATATAAGTCGATATAATATTCAAGTTATCATCCAGTGGCTTGAAAGTCCGTGTTAAAGAATCATCCGTAAGCCGTCTTACAGAAATGAGATGATGCATGTTTCCGAAGCATTTTTCACTCTAAAGTTTTAGTAATTGTATCTATTGAATAATATTATATCCTTGATGTGATTTTCCATGCTCAATTTCGTTTCCGGCGTTGGACAGGTTTGAGGAAATTGATTCTGAACTTAATATACGCGTGTATGGATAACGTGTTTTACGGTTTTAATAATTCTTTTCTGTAACTTCACTGATTTTGCTGGTGAAAAACTTGAATTTAACAGGTGATATAATTGAAACTTCATTATTTTATACATGTCACTAAAAAACGACTTATAAAATCGATAAAAAATGCTTTACGCGAGAAGAGAGACAGATAAATTCCTGTTGTATTGTGATAAAATTGACAAAAGCGGCTACGTATAATGTTTGAATCGCACGTCGCTTTATTTGTTTATGTGCAATCTTTTCCGCACGTGCGAGTGTCAGAAAAAATTGCTTGTAAGGATATAAGAAATCCGGACATTTGCTTCCAATTTTCAGGAATCTAGTCAATAAATGGAAATAATTAAAATGTAAAAATAATATCATGAGACAAAGTACTGTCCGCTATTCTAATATTTAATGCAGATTAGCAATAACCTATCACTTTAAGACAATACTTAGAATACGACCTTGAAAGTAAAATCATTATTGAAGTTGGGGTTAACGCCTAAGAACGGTCATTGCAAAGTATAAAATGTATGGGAATTCATTATCAATGTTTATGGCAGCTCGAGATTTTAGAAGAATGTATGTCGGAATACTGTTAAGTTTCTTTATGTAGCAAATGTATTTAAAAAGCAGAAGTATGTTAAGCTACACTTGTTATGACCAATGGCAACAAGTCGATTACGAAAACGCACAGTAAAGTTTCCTATATATGCAACAGTCAGTCTTACTTTCGAAAACAAACGCGAATGTGAACATCGAATTTCGGAATCTTCTCCTATCAATGAATTAGCAGGTTAATCAGACCGATCTACACCTCGAAAATAAACGTGAATGGAAAATAACACAGACCAAGTGCCAGATTCCGAATCGAATGCTAGTATAATGTCCTTGTGAATTCTCAATTTAAATTAATATTCCAATCTTATAATAAACATGAATAACATGTAAGCCTCACTAATTGACACGATTTCATATAACTGTTACATTCTATGGGTCAATTGAAGACCTTAATTATGCAGTTTGGAAAATGGTAAAAAGGGGAATAACTGTGTCATAATTAAAAACAGTTAAACAGTGATTGGAACCCCTGGTGCTGACGATAATATTTCCCAAACCTACAACCTTGTATAATCTTGAAAAAAGGTTCGTATTATTACAAAATGTTACTACAAACATAAATTGGAGAAATGAGTATAACGAATTAATAATACGAAACAGAATTAAACAAATGATTGCAACTGATTTTGAAATGGATGGCAATAGTGCATTCTCATGTCCAAGTGAAGAGCATGGACTGATTCGAAGTCAATACTCTTAAATATAATATTCAAACTATAATGTAAACTTGATTTTTAAGACCTACATTAAGAGTTTTCCAATCCAGGTGGCTTAGTAATTAACATTTTCAAAAATCAGAATAAAACATAACATTGAACGTTTCGATACCTTATTATGTAGAAAACATTTTAATGTTATACTTCGAACACGGACGGCATATTGATAAAAAAACGCTCACGGTAATACTTGCATTCTCAGTTTATTTTTTAGGGTACGTTTAGCGCACCTTTGCAAGTAACTGAAAACTGCTCGATAAGCATGATGGGTAGGTGAAGAAAAGTATATGGCTATAAAAACTGCGGCGAAAAATAACGATCTCACGAGGATTTAGCGTACAACGCTTCATAAGACTATTATTGACAAAGCAAATTAGTCTGCAGAAATGACTAACAGTTTTCTTTTCATGATCAAGAAATTTACATTTGCAATGTAGGTTTCTGTCCTCAGTATATACAGTACAATGTTTGTTCGGCCTGCGTCCGTAATCCACCTGGAAGCCGTGTCTTGAAAAGACGTTCGGTCCAACATCAAACTTAGTGCAGAACGTCAACGTGCTAGCGTGTCTATAAACTTCGTATACTTATGTATTACTTATTTTTTATGTTGAGTAACATTTTCCACTACGCTTGAATAACTCATGTCCATTTTGTAAATATTGCGGCCTATGTACCGATATTTCAGATACGCGCGCGATTTCCTCGAATTGATAAGGAAATAATAAAACAAGTAGATGCTCACAGAAGTGCCAAAATCGGCGACCGAAATGGACTTTTACGATAGGAAAAATATATGAATATAATAATAATAATATAATAATAATATATAAATACAATAAAAGACATTATGTTTTCATACACACAACGCATTGTAAGACAAAAGTTGTGTGATTGTCTGATGTCAAATATATATATATATATATATATAAGTAGTTATCGCAAAAGAATTGCTTTCATAAACGATACATTTATTGAGTGTATTAAAATTTTTTATTAATAATTATACTTAGTTATAAGGTAAGGCATGAGAAATAACTGTTTGGCGGAAAATTGTTATTTATTGACAACTGGCAGTTGAGTACGGAGTCTATTGCGGATCGAATTTGCTAACAACGGAATTTTGACATGCTTGAATCGATTGTTGCTAGGATTTGTTCGATTTTCCTTTAGACGAGTCATTCAACAGACATTTTAACATCACTTTGTTCTCCAAATATTGAACATGTATCAAACTAACTTGGCAATTGTAACATATACTTAGTGAAAGTGTTGATTCAAAACATGGATAAAATATTGATGAGCATTGTATAATGTACGTGAGTGTACAATCAGTTTGATTGTGCCAACCACTCAGTATTCTATGCTTTTATCGATTGTTTTATTATTTTACAAATGTTTCTATTATTTTTATTACATGTAATCGTCATTATGTTTAAATAGTATTTCCTCATTTTTGCTTTGATGAAACAAAAGTAATTATGTTTAAATAGTAATGATGTTTAACATTGTTTCGGATTTGGAAAAGCCATTTGTATAGTATCTTCAATTTTAATAGATTGCTGTGGCATTTACTGACGTTTTTGAGTGAGTTAAATTTTCGTATGATTATATGGTAATGTCCACAATAAATATTAAATATGTTTTAACTGGAAGAAAATATATATATGATATTTGTTGTATTTGGTGGAATATCAATTTTAATTCACCAGTGATCATAGAAAATAACATTTTAACGAGTCGCGCAACCACGGTGAAAATGTATTTTTTATATGATCACGAGTAAATTAAAACTGATATTCCAATGAATCCAACACATTTTCTTTTTATTTCATGCTTACAAATGATTACTTTTGTACTTTCGCCCCGCAATGTCATTACATGTATGTTCCAGGGAAGCTAATCCCCATATTGTTATAAACATTCATTACGGAAAAGTCACCCTTGGTAGAATTGGGTGTCAAACTGGGGAAACAAACATATTCCAAAATAGATCCGGTTAAAACAATGAAAATAATCGATAATTTTCATTATATATTTTCACTGTTTTTAACAGTAAATTATCAGTTTTAATACACTGACATTTCTCTCTAAACTACCGGAAAGCATGAAATAAAATTAATAATTAAATGCATGTTACTGTACATATTCACTGAATGCTTTCCTTAATGTTAATGTACACATGCCGCTTTGTAATGTCTCTGTTTCTACTACAGGTATTAAATTGAAACGCCTGATATGTGTTTTCGGTCAGTGTATGAGGTTATAGACCATGTTCCTAAAATCTTACATGCAATAAAACTGAATTATGTCCCTTTGTACCCGGAAATTCAGTGGTGCGGCAGTTTAAATTACATCGCTAGTTTATACATTTATAACACTAAAGATTCTCGAAACGTGCTTAGAACATTTGTTCTAAAGGTGACTCAGCTGTTGGTTATTATCAATGCATAAACACGACTGAGGAGCTTTGGGCAAATGAAATTATTTGGTTTAAATTCAAAATTCTTGAAGTTTAGGCGCAGTTGCAAAACCATCGTGAAACTCACTCAAGACATATGTAAAAAAAGTACACTTGGTCGGAAAATCAACGCCAGCAGAGGATGGACAGTTTTCATCTAAGTGTTCGTAAATAACTCAAGCGCCTTTGTTAATTGTTTACATTTATAATATTCTTGAAAAACTTGAGCTTCTTTAGAATTTGAGCCTCTGAAAAAAAAAGATTTAAACAAATAATGATTTTAATTACCTTCCAAGGCGAGGATTGTATTTTAATTAATGGGCGTTTGTTTGTTTGTTGTGTACTTTTGTGTCTTGTATTATACAATGGATTTGTAATTCAGTGTTTCGCAATTGGATCATTGGCATAAAAGCATGACCGCATTGTGTAATTAAGTTTCTGGTGCAGCTGTAGTTTTGTGTATAGTTATTGGATGGCTTAAGTGAAATTATTTGAGCTCTCTAGTAGTCACAATGTTGTCAAATCTTAACGAAACACGCTCAAAATATTTCTTCGCATGAAAAGTATGGCTTCAGGTGGGTGTGTTGAATTAGTTTGTTCGTTTGGATAAGGTACAACCTTTGACAAATCTGATGTTTTCCTTTTTTTGAAGATGATTAAAAGGAGAACAGTGAAAGCTATGATTAAGTTATATTAATGTTTTATTTGTTATTAATGTTGATAATGATGAGAAATCCAATATTACTTCAGAACCGTTTCGCTTTAATCATATTTTACTATTTATCCTAGAAAATTTACATGTTGCGAACCGAATGCTTAGGTGTAACCGAATTACCGTTTCTACGAGCTAGGTTGCTTTTTTGGCAAGGCAGCAAACTTACCGGCTACCCAGTCGGCTGTTCACTAGAAATGGTTGTTATTCCCATCACTAGTTGCACCAGATCGGACAATATAATATTTAGATATGCAGGTCTGTGTTCGGTCTGCAATAAATCAATGTCTGTTATAACACAATACGTAAAAATATAATTTTTAACGAATTGTATTGAAATTGTCTGATCGTATTGTGCGCTTCTTGGCATATCTGTCATAAATATTACCTTTACTTTCTAAATTTCAGAGTTCTAAACTTGCTCGCAAAGACTAAAAAATAGGTTATCATGTAAGTGAGCATTATACAGCATTTTCAAAATTGAAACTACATCGTAACATTTTAATCGGTCAATTAATAAACAACTTGCCACACATTTTCTTCCTAAAATTATAAGGTAAAAAGTGCAAGGCATGAGTCACAAACTCAATATATTAGGCATTCTCAAATTTCTATGATAAAAATCAGCGCGTTATAGCTCTGTAGAGTGTAAATTTATCGTTAATAATACAGTTTTAAGTAAAATTGCCCATCGTATTGGGACACTGTCTGTGCCCTGCGATCAACTCAAAATTGACCTTATTTTAAAATTGTTACATGTAAATGGATATGTGCCGGCACAAACACGAATATGCGTGATGGACGGACAGATGGACGCTCGGTGTAATTATTAAATAAGCAGAGAGTTCTATTTAAAGCAAATCTCACCACCGAGCACATGCTGCTTATGTTAGTTAAACACAAAAGGACATAACACATATGCATTGCGTAGTGTTCGTATACAAGGTGTATGTGAGGTTCAAGTTTCATATTTATTAATTTGGTATGAAATTCGGAAATATGTGCATATATTGGAAAAATATCGTTGTTTTGTGTGCATTATACATTCCTCACTTATATTTGAGTTAAAGTTCCTTTCATATCTCACAATGCTGACACATTCCTACTCTGTTTTTGAAATGAGAGCATTCTCAACTTCATACTTAGTGCTGATTTTGAATTTGCATGAATATAAAATTGTTAAGAATTGTCTTCCAGTTTATTGTGTAACATATTTTTTATGATATGGTATGTCTTAACATTGGAGGTTGATTCTTGTTCGTGAAGTACGTTTTGATTTTAAACCGATTTAAGATCCAGACATATTTTCCATGCAAAAGTTGTTCCAGGTGTTATCATTTTTTATTCATGTGCGTGTTGTATTTTATAAATGATCAATGCAATTGATCATCGACTTAGACTAGCGGGTATAAACTCTTTTTTCCCTACAGTTCCATTTATCCTTTGTTGATTTGAAGAACGTCTTGTTTTTCGTCATTGAATATTCATTATTTCGATTTATAGACATTGTGGCTGAACATCGCAAAGCACACTGCTAGCATGTCATTATTGAACCTTCATTATAATCAGACAGAGCAGTTTATTGAATCATATTTTTTTCTTACACATTGAGAGTAAATGTTGTTTTATGCTTTTATCATGTGTTTCAAATGACTATATTTATATATAACTAATTGCCGTAATGTTATATGCATAATGTCGTTAAGTCAATGATATCAACCGTGTTGAAAATAAAACCGGTAGGATCGTTTAGTCCACATAAATGCAGCAATGCTGTCGTTAAAAAAAATGAGGCTGACGTCTTGAGAACTTTAATGAAGGTTAAACAATATTTATATGCATAAGGCAACTGATGCATCCAGAAAGTATAATTCCTGAAGACCCTATAGTCAGATCTTTTGATCTTACTGTGCTTTACCAACATGAGAACATAAAATTGGAAAGTGTGTACAAATTGCAAATATGTATTTCAGGAACTCTTAGTAAAAACGGGTTGTAATCATCCGATTCTGTGGTATAAGTCGCAGACAAACGTGAGTCATCGGACTAGTATGAACGAACGCTTTTTCGGAAAACTGTATTACCGCCATCAAAACTTTCAGTAGGTTTTACAGAACTGCGAGACCTTTCGAGATAGTGCCGTTAATGATGAATGAAATATACCTTTTAAAAAGATAAAAAGTGTCTTCAATTTAACAATTAATGCAAAAGCATGTGAATCATGGCGCGAGAAATATAGTAAAAAGAAAATGTGCGCTGTTTTATAATCAGATCGATGTTGTGTGTGTTACAAACCAGACGCTGTGGAGACAACTGTGAGGACTAGTGGATACCTTGTAAGGTGTGACGCCCCTTTTTGGAAACATTCTTCGAACTTGGAGTCTTCTTGAGTCGAAATTAATATATGCCTTATTCTGTCAATGATTCTATTTAAATGCGCACTTTAAAGGGATCTTTTCACGCTTTGGTAAATTGACAAAATTGAAAAAAGTTGTTTCAGATTCGCACATTTTCGTTTTAGTTATGGTATTTGTGAGGAAACAGTAATACTGAACATTTACCATGGTCTAATATAGCCATTATATGCATCTTTTGACGATTTTAAAACCTAAAAATTATAAAGCGTTGCAACGCGAAACGATTGAATAATTTGGAGAGTTCTGTTTTTGTCGTTAAAATTTGTGAAACTACGAAGATTGCTTATATAAGGTATAAAATACGTCAAGAATGTGTACTCGGCGGAATAGCTCAGTAGGCTAAAGCGTTTTTACTTCAGGACTCTGGCAGGACTTCAGGGGTCACTGGTTCGAAACCTGCTCCGGGCAATGTTCTTTTCCTTTTTTTAATTTTATTCTTGATTTTTTACTGGAGCTTTTACGATCCAATGTTTACATTTATCAATATAAAGCATTTAATGAATAAGTTAAAAAATGCCAAAATCTGTGAAAAGGCCCCTTTAAGTATGACTTATTCATTAAGCACTTTCATTTTCAATAAAAAACCGGCGGATGACAAAAGAACTCGAAACTATTTTCATAAATGCTGATCTAATAAATTATAAGCGTGTATTCATATGGGCCATTCCTAATAATAATAATAAAGTTCACATAGTTAATTACTGTTCATTGTTTAAATTGACAAAAAAACAACGATTGCTCTTTAAGGGCTTCGATGAACTATACATCAGTTATGGCTCAGTAACTGTACTCTCAACAGTCACATCCATGGCAGCTAATGTTCGTCACATAGAAGGTTCATGGCATTGAAGCAACTACGCATAGACACATCATGGCAACACAGTGACTACGCATAGAAAAAGTAATGTTTAATGAAAGTTGTATTGTTCATTATGTTTTAAGAAAAAGGATACTGTCGTTATACTTGCCAGATAATCGCAAAGCATTTACGTACAATTACACATGTAGACATTTTAGTTTTTTTTTATTTATACCTACATTTCAAAACATATGTATCGGGTGTAAAGTAGGTGAATAAGGTATTTGAATTCTTTCTCCAGGTACAATTCAGCTTCACACTCGTTTATGTAATCTAAACAAGCATCAATATTGTCTTTGTTCGATCGCCGCTGTTACCGTTGTATCCGCTTGTCGACGAACTTATAAGTTTGTAAATTCAACTTAATCAAATTAAACTTTATTGTCAGAATTTCCAGATAAAAGTCATGATTTTAGGCAATATAAAAGCCCATTGAACTTACGACAACATGCATGTTTGATAAATACATATACGAATACCTTTACCTTTTTGTTGTTTTCTTTACTGGCATCATGTCTGCTGCACAAAAGTACAAACAAACTAGTAAGTTTCTTGACATTACCAAAATGTATGGAACGGTATTTAGGTAAAAATTACATCCTTCTTAATGACTGTGTCATGATTCTTGATGGTACTTTCAATTTGTATGTAGACACCTTTTCATGCTTGATGACACATCTTTTCTGATGACCAATGTCTATTTACATTCTGCTTAATGGTATCATTCATGTGTACATATGCAACATTCTTGTTCGTAAATTGCATGCTTGGTATGTGTATGTTGGTTTGTGCAGGACGACTTGGGCAATAAGCGCAGTGCATAATTGAATCAAACATTGATGCGTTGAATAAATTAACGCGATGGCAAGATGTCAGTTTCATCCAAGCATAAAGCAACATACAATAATGCAAGATACAATGATGTTAATTGACAGTCGTTCCGAAATGCTACGGACGACTACGGAAATTTACGGCGTACAACGGAAAGTTTATGTTATAGCAGAAGTTGCGCCCCTTTGTGTGATATTTGCTACTGAAACGAAATTAACCGCGTGTTTGTAGACGTAACTTTTTTTAAATGACTAACCATAATTTTGTGTACAGTCATTTACCTTCAATAACCAAAGAAACTGTATGGATCGATTTCAATATATGCTACTAATACATGTATGCCGAGGTTCAGATAAGACGCATAAAGTCGTAAAAACAAATTAAATTTAGTACAAAAGTAGACTTAAATTCTGTGCGTACGGTTACACATTGAACAAATAAAATAAGGTTTCAAAATTTGTGATAATGCGTTAAACTCATTATCAATGCATATAATGAAAACATTTCATCAATGAGTTCTCACTCGTCTAGGTCCTCATAAAAACTATGAAATCAACAGCACTTTAACGTTATTATGAATTACAGACCATCTTTAAAGCAGTCGAAAAGCCAAACGTTTTCCATTATCTGGTCCTTTTTTTCTCAAAAATTCTGCTGCAACCCGGCAATTTTCATGAGCTCTTCTTACACTATAAACCTTAATGCTGATGTGCCAAAAATTAAACTAACCGGTAAAAAGGAATTAATAATACACTTTAAAGCTGCATTTTAAATAGAGTGTAAACCAAGATTTTGCTGAAAAAGTTATCCGGAACTCTGCATGTATGTTGAGAGGTAATCCATTACATAATTTCAAATTTACTAGAGTACACTTATATTGCACCACATAAAATGCTATAAAACTATAATATTGAAGTACACATATAAACTTTATTATAGATGGGTAGGTATTTCGCGTCAATCTCTTTCACATATTTAAGAGCTGTTGGTAATTTGGAAGTCATGCTATGCTTCTCAAAGTACATATAGATGCATGACTTAATTTAGATTAAGCAAAATAAAACACTTGGTATTTGCCAAGATTCATAAGAGTCAAATATATACCAGAAGTAAGAGCGTAATCGTGCTCAGCGAGACTTGCTCATATAGAATTGATCCTCTTATTGCTTTCTTTCGAAATAACTTCATGTCTCCGAACTGATATGCAATACGCCCGGTGTTTTTTATATGCGGATTAATGCTCCGTTTTAGATCCATAATTAATGAACGTCTCAATATTTTCAAAAATTAACACCTATTAATGTTCGCCGACATTTTTTCATACCGAGTTGATATAAAAATTATTATAATAGAGCTGAACAAAAAAATACATTAAGCCCTGTTTTTTCGGCACACACGCTGGACATGCACCTTAAAAAAAACGCTATACCAATTCCAGTACTTGTGCACTTAATTGATTGTAAACAATGACAGTTGAAATCCGTGCGTGGGAATTTTTCTTGAAACCACGACCGACGTCAACGTTCATGAAGCCTTTCATTCATAAATTTATATGCGTCGGGTGTCAAAACTTGCATCACCATCACAAAAGCTCTGTATGTCCTTAATACAATACATGTATAACGTATTTAGTTAAAAGGAGATTAAAAAACAAAGGAACTAATACATCTTATTCAGTATAGTAGTCAAAATGGTTCGGATGTTTTCGCTTTTTTCCGAAAAGTAATTTATTCAACATACGGAAAATAAACGTTCGCCACCTGCTGTCATTATTTAGTAACTTGCATTCTGCTTAGTTGCATTCTGCTTACTGCCTGTTGCTAAGTGCCGTTGTTAATGACGCTTAGTGGCAAAACCGATTATGACTGGCTTCAGGAATAATGAACACACAAACATTGGATAGTCACCAAGCATGTTGCAAAAATCATCAAATATAACCGAAAAGACAACAAGCATGTTGGAATTGTCATGAAGCATATTAGAATAAACATCAGGCATAATGTAATTATTCACCATGAATGATGTAATGTTGCAACAATCATCAAGTTTAAACGAATAGACAACCAGCATGTTGGAATTGTCATGAAGCATATTAGAATAAACATCAGTCATAATGTAAATATTCACCACGAATGATGTAATTTTTACCTAAATACCGTTCCATAAAAATGATACAGTGTGTAATTAAAACTCATTTTGAAATGGAACACAATGCCTTTCTGATGAACACAGTATCGTCCGCCCATTATTTGGAACGTACGCCCCCAAAATCGTGTCCGTGTTTTAAAGTCATGTCATTTATCAGGTCATAAAAATTAATTGTCACAAATGATAATTGTGTGGAAATTTAGTGTCGCGCGAAAGACCGGGTTCTTAAGCGAAAACGTTAATTTCCCATTTAAGTGGTCAAAAGTAAAAATGGCCATATGGCAGGTAACTTGACCAAGACTTCCCCATTTAGTCGACCATTTTGAAGTACGTTTTAATAAAATATATAACACCTGTGTCTTAGATTAATGGACAATGTTACCCTAAGCGTCATATGTCAAATATTCCCATAATACATCTCGTCTTGACTGAAACTTCATTATGTATTAGTTACTTGTGGGAATACACAACTCTTCAAGATTGACTCCTTAAATCACAACAAACAAAATATAAAAAAAAAACGCACAAAGGAAGAACACAAACATGTATACATTTGAAAAGTATTAATTTGGTGGTCAATACTATTTTCTTATCTTAAATGGTCATTACTACGGTCATTATTTTTTCCTACTGTCATAAAACTATCAACACTATCTTTTGTTTTCCGTTCGGCATATACAATTAAAGCATTCATTATAAGAATATAGGAATCCTTTCAGCTTATTCCATCATGCGACATTATTTCTTTTGCGAAACATAAACTAGAATTTCTTACAATCAAAGGAACGTTTGAAGTCTACTTAAGCTCGTTACAGTTCTTGAGCATCACAGACATGTTAAAATGAGACCATGGCGTTTTTGGCATTTATACAATTATCATAGATATTAACACGCGATACTGTTGTCAACAAAGAATGTATACTTTTGAGAATCAATATTGTAAATGTAAGCAAAACATAAAAGAAATATTTAACACCAAAAGACTGGTAGAAAGAATACAGAAAACAAACACAAATACATAAACAATAGAAATCCCATAAAAATCCGAATGTTTTTTGTAATAAGAACTTGACTATTTACTCATTAAAAAAAGGGCAATAGATGCAACAACAACAACAACACAGATTAAAATGGGAGCACCACATTGAAAAGGTCAATCCTAAGCATTCGGGGTTTAAAAAAGTTTGTCGATATAATAAACCTCTCACTTAGCCCATAATTTATCACAAAACACATATGAGTGAATTAAGCGCCATGCATGACGACTTATATAAAAATTATATAAACGAATCGTCCCTCAATTGTACAACATTTGAGCTCCTTAATAGCTCAATATTCCTCAGAGCAACATGATGGCAATTCTCTGCTGAATAACTGAACATATTACAGACTGTGTGTACCAATTTCATTTCGAATATATATGTTGACTAATTACACTATAAAATGCATTTGCATTTTAGCTACAGAGATATGACCTTTGATCTCAGGTAAAAACGGTAATGCATAATCTCCACAAGGCTTTTAATAGAATATCAAGAATATAGAAAGAACCTTCATTTCTTTATGAGAAATCGCAAAGTCCAGATTTAGGTTATATGTACTTTTCAAGATATTTCACATTTTGCGGACATACACACAAATAAACGAATGAATGAAAGTTTAAGTTTTAAAAATGTGTTTCATTTTTAGCTCACCACATCCGGAGTTATTGTGGTTTATGTCCGAGTCGTGTGTCGTGTGTTGTTCGGGTAAAATTGTAGCTCGTTGCCACTATAGTGGCCACAAGTTTTATTCAATCTTGATGAAACTTAATCAGAATGTTTACCCTGACATTATGTTGGCCGTGGTTAAATCTTGGTGACGTTAATTCACAAACTAAGTCACCAGCTTAAATCGCAGATAACTCTTATAGCAACTATGGAAGCCATATTTTCGACTCAAAGTGGGGTCAAACACTATAATGCCAGGTCAAGTCTTCAACAATTTGTGAATCTTGAACATCAAGGCCCGCGTGTGTGTTCGTAACAGCGACATTACATTGACCTCTCGTACAAAACGGGATCGTATGTAATTCTATTACCGGTTAGATAAAATATATAAAACGGTTTCTGTTAGTATTGTGTTTCCTTCGCGCAAGTACTTGCGTTAGTTGCAACATGATTTTGAGCGTATTACATATCGGCATTACGTAAATTAGAGTGAATATTATCGATCAAAATGTTATATTCCACTGCAATTGACTTAAAAATCTCCAAACACTTGAGGCATGTAATATACCTTATGAACATCATTCATTCAAAACACATGAACTATTTCGTAAGCAAATAGACAAGACCCATGCCACGTGCTACATTTGTTTTGGATAGCATAGATACCAAGATTGTATGGTCATATTTCATACTAGATTTGTATCTCACTTACACATAACAGTTACATAATTGTGTCAGTTATTATTTGAGCGTGTAGCTGCCATATAGCAATATGCATTCCGTACAATACTAAGTATCAATTAAACTCGCTACGCATTTATTCGTACAAAAATTCATTTGCCTTCGGTAATTTATGTATTAACAACACTACAATATGCCATGGTATCAAATTTATTTACGAGTATGTGTTATTAATAACCGCGTCACGTTTTTTATTTCGACAGGAACAAGGCAGAGCCAGCCGGGACAAAATATCATGTATACCCCGTATAGGTCGATAGATATTATTTGGTGACTATAGCTGTGTGTATAAATTTAAAGATTTTAGAAATCACCTTGACTTATTTTTGTTCTCAAAAGATTTATATTCTTTTAAATATCGTATGAATGTAGATAAAACACGAAATATAAAGAAAGCTGTAAGCATGCACCCAAACGTTTTATCACCTAAATGAACTGACGAGCAAATACTGTCGGAATGTCGGCGGAAGTCTGGAAAAGCGATGTCTCTTATGCTGTACGAATCCACTTCAAGTGCAGTCCAACCGGTTCAAGAATAAGGTCAACGTTTGGTGGAACGTTTAAATTTAATAAGAATACCGTTAATACATTTAAAATCCACTTCAAAAGTAAAAGAAATGCCTAATGCTTGAAAGCTTTAAAACATATTGCTTTTAAAAGAGAATACAAATGCTTATATCCTTCATACAATTTCAGACGTTCCGGCTATGCAAGAAGCTAATTTACTATGTTTAAGTTGCTTTAAAAGTGTTGCTCTTCCAATCGGTCTGATTGAAAGAGGAGCGTACTATAAATATGTAGTTGAAAAGATCATAACGACCGGGCCATGGTAGGTGGCGGGAAGTGAGGGGACTGTATGGGCATCAGTGTTGACTGTAGTAGGAGGTCAGATTTGAAAGGTGAAGTTACCATACTTCCTGGTGTTAACCTTAACCTCTTCGTTGAGTCTGGATCAGACTTTGTAAATGCAGGCAATAATCGAAATCATGCAAAGAACGGGCACTGTTGCCATATGACATTGACCAGTAAAAAGCTGCGTATTTATACAAAACTGGTTCGTTATTCAAATCAAATCGAAATGTATAGAACGATGTCCACATACCGTGAGATTATTAAATCAAAGTACTGACAGTACTGGTGTGACGATGCTTTTGAAGAGGATGGATATAAAAGCATCAATATAAGTTTATCTACATTACCATAATTGTGTATGTGGGAAAGAAAATTTTGGCTACGAAAAAAAATGGGTTCGAAAATTTTGGGTACAAAAATTATGCCCAAAAAAATGGGTATGAACAAAAAAGTGGTTACGAAAAAAAATTGGGTACGGAAAAAAAATTGGGTACGAAACAAAACTTGGGTACGAAAAAGAATTTGGGTACGAAAAACAAATTGGGAACGAATAAAAATAGTTTAGGGGGTACAGGTAAGTAGTACCCTTGGGGAACTTGACCCATTCAGCGAAACTGGGAGGCGGGTTACATTCTCGATCAAATATAACAAGAAATATCTTTTAAAAAGATTTTCAACGTGTATTTTCTTTACCACTTATCTTAAAAAAACGTTATGTTACAGTAAAATGTTTGTGGGTTATAAGATTACGTTATGTAGCAGATATATTCAAAACTTGACATGCTCTTTAATTACGCGATGCTCTTTAATTTCACATGTATATCATATGAAACTTTATATTTCGTTGTTTCCTTTGCTAAGTAAATGATGTAATGTTTACGGACGTGATTTCACATTCCCATGTGCATGAACATATAATTTTTTCTTATGACTATTGCTTTTTTTCTAATTCAATAAGCTTAGGCATGTTTGTTCGTTAAGTACGGCAATAATTTCATGATGATTCCCGAAAGTAGGTATGAGCACATAGTCGAATACGACTTGAATTCGTGAGTTCGCCCATGAACACATGGTAAGGTTAACTAAATCTCCGCGATATCACCTAATATGTGTTTAAAACAGAAAACAATATACAACAAACGAATGAATTATCAAACATAGTGTGTGCACTGATGTGGCTCTTTAATTTATGTTTGAAAAGTTTATTAGATATGCAAAATGCGAGTGCTCGCATAAGAGCGAGTTTCATATATGTGACACGGCTAGTATGCTGTTTATATATCATACTCGCTTTAACGTGTACAAATGTCAGGTTCGAAATAATTCATTTTCTTTACACACATGATCGCGTTAAACGTTAATTATACACGTTTTCATGCGCAATTTATGTACATGTACAGAATCACGACAAATATCAAATACAATACAGAAAATGCATAGTTGTTTCATTGATCTATAAACATATAATGAATTGAATATAACTGATTTAAAATTAACGTTTTCAAACTATTATTAAATCTTTTTCACAGAATATGCTGTCCTATTTATAGCTGAGCGTCTTTCACCTTTATCAATGATAATCAGCGAGGTATGCCGATTAGAAAAATCGAGCTATCTCAATCGGACTGGCTTGGTCTTTTACATAGGTCGCCATTGTGAAGAATTGTTTCATGGTATGATAACTTAGACGAGCTCCTTCGCAGCATCGTAAAAAATGTAGTCAGAATTATATAAAAAACACTTTTCACGTCGTTTGATATTCAATCACTTCGGATGATGCGGAATGCAACCCAATGTCTGTGAACTTTACCATATCATGTGTATCAAACCAAAGAGGAGAATGAACATTGAATTTGCAGAAATGTACCAAAAATTGAATATTTCAAACAAGTTCATTGTCAAATAAATTGTGATTTACCCAAACGTTTAATTTTTGTTTTGTATAGACAAACCGTTTGATTTAATTTATTTACTTGTGTATATAAACAGAGCCGAAGCCTTTCCACAGATTGTGTAGTGTTACATTTTCCCACACATACAGCATTTCAGAATCGACTCACATGTAGCGTGTGGAACAAGCACATAGTACTGTTGGTGTTAGTATAAGAACAAACACAATATCAAGGCGAAATCGGACTATGGGAATATCCCAAGTAGGTATTTGCCGACCAATGCATGCATAGATCAATAAAGTTGCGTTTATTTTTAGATCACCGAATACTTAACAGAATTGATTTGTTATTGTTTACTTTTTGACCATATAATAATTAACATTTTATATATAAGAAACGTGAGGTTGAATGTTCACCTGTGTGCATCCCACAGTTGCTCTTCCTGCATTTCACATAGCAGCTCACAGTCGACAAGTGCAGCCACATGCAGCAAAGTTTCAATACTACGACTCTGGGTATACATATTGTGAATAAATTGGTTAATGATGAAGTAACATTTGTATCAAATATCTACTACATTAATATCTTAAAGGATATGAACATACACACAACCCCATAAATAGCACGTTCATGATTCCATGATTTGCACATGGAAATGTATTTTTAAAACTTTACAATTCCGAAGAACGAGATAGAAGCAAATCAAGTGTGGTGTGTTTGTTTTCAAAATATCGGTTTGTCAACGTTAATTTTGTTTTAAATAAGTAATAAAACAATATGCAATTATTCATTTTTATTCTTATTTGCATATTCTCACCAGAAAAACATTAACACGTGAAATAATAAAACAATAGTTTAACTATATTAAGTACATAATATAATTATCATAATAACATATAATTACGTAAAAATTATAATGTCGATCACAGTTAATGCACGCGCTTGAATACTTTACATCCCCTAATTGATCATTATATGTACAGTAATACATTTATTTGAAACAAACGTGAAATTCGATCAGCATATTTGATGTGTAAGAAAATAAAATATTTAGCAAAAGTATGACTCAAAAAAGCAGACGTCAGAAAGCCATCTCACCTTTGTTCTACTTCTACATATACAAAAGCATGATTTGTCAACTTAGTTTTTTATTGACAGGTGTCAACTGGTCTTTTTTAACAATCTGGTAACATATTACGACAGTGAAAATGACGTTTAATTTCAGATCAAAATATATAGGGCTCCGTTGAACAGACCACACGCCTCCAAACGATAGTTGCTTTTAGTAAATGTTTCAACGTTGACAATTAAAAAAGGCTGACGGTTTTTATTTGTGTGTAAGAATTTACATAATGCACTATAGATACGTATAAATGTAATAGATATAACTCGAGGTGTATTTTTAGTTACACTGTTAGTAACTGATGGTCTCGTATGGTATTAAAGTACTGAGGTTGTATATCCCATACACCATCAGTTACTTACTGTGTAACGATTATATCGCAACCGACTACTCGATTATTCGGGTGTATGGAAATTACTCGGGATGTATGGAAAATACACCATGGGCGAGTGACCGCTCTAAGCCAATCGGATTAGGTAATTTGTGTAGGAAGTGAGATGTATGTTATGTTTTGTCACAACTATAACTGCACTTCGTTTGTACAAATGAACGTATCAATGGCATCGGTCTAAATCCAACTATAAAATAGCAAAACATTCCACAAAAAGTTTAATCTCAGAAAGCACCTGCCTGCATTAACACCTCAACACATGTCAATCTATTGTTATATTAAAACGGGTGCAAGCTTTTGGTTCGTTGCTTTCAAAAAAGAGCACGTGGTTGTGTTTGTGTTGTTTGTTTCATTGCAAATAATGCGTAAACAACAGCTGGGAAAGAGTTTAAAATCGTCGTGGCCCATCCCGGATACGTCTATATAACTGCATACTTTAAAGTTGTGTTCGAGCTTGCCAGTTTATATAAAATGATGGTTACAGACGCTTCAGCGAAAATGATGTTAATATCGTTTAGCAACCTCGAGTTTCTTAACACGTTACGATGCCTAGTTATGAGTTCATAAATTTGGAAAACACTTTAAGGTTGGAATATGAAATGTTTCGTAAATATAAAGAATTCATAGCTTTACAATTAAACAAGTCCCTTGGATAAGGTCTACAAAAGTATATAATAGAACGTTAGTAAAACCAACTTATACGTTACGTTAACGCATATACATGTACCGTGCATATAACAGCTTCGGTTTTAATTCGAAAGGTTAATGACCCGTCACAATGTAATCCATTGTGTCCATGTATTAGCAAGAAATGTGCGTCAGGGATGAAATCCGAGCCTAATCATAGAATACCAGTATTAGATGCAATTAAAAGACTCGCGGCAACCTTTGGGGCTGTTACTACACACACCTGGATGGCGACTTAAAATGACTTAAAAATAAGTCGTCAAGTTACACATTAGGCTTCTTAAGAACCGTAACGTGCTAGTGAAAACACGTTGTTCACGATTATGAATTAAATTATTTCAAATTCGAAAGTTTAAAGAACATCAAGAATTGTAATAATGTAGAATTTATAATCCACTCAAAACATTCACAGTACCAGTATCTGGCTATCGTTTGATTGTTTCAATGGAAGGCGTCAAAGATGGAAACTTCGGCGTAGCAGAACGAACGTTGTTATTGACAGTGACATTCAGTGAGGCATTTGGGCGATGTGTGTGGGCGTGGTTTAGATCAGTCAAATGCTCAACAACCGATGAATTGTCTCTACGGTTAAAATTAGGACCGTTTCTTGACAACCTTACAAAACGATTTGTCATAGATTTCCGCGATAATAAATGTTTTCCTATGCCTCCTGTGAGCTCGTCTTGAATTGAATCATGCGATTCTTCCTGTAATTCCTTGCTTTTTTGTACATAAGCGATCCTTCGGTGAATGCCGGATTGTTTTCTGAATTGAACTTTATTGGAGCTAGTCCCTGTTATCATATGCGTCGGAGACTGTAAGTGGTCCCTGTTTGGTACGCTCCCCCTCCTACTTACAGGAATAGGAGAAGAGCCGATATTTTCTCTATGGGGCCTATATAACCTACTTCGAGGTGAGGTCACTGTTTTATTTTCACCGCTATCAATGGTGATTGTGTGTGGTAATGTTTTTTCTACTTTAACATTTGGGCGCTGGACTTTTCCTGGAAAAGTTGACGCTCGTGGTCGAAATGGTTCATCGCTTTCATTGACAGCGTTCGTTGCCGAGCTCTTCCCAGGTTTATGCTGAAGACTAGTATCTAGGTGAACATCGGTCTCGTTAATTTCAACAGTCTCACTGGCTGCAAGAGCAGGCTTGAGGGAATTTGAAGTCGCGGAATTTAGACCATTCGTCATATTCTTGTTTGCAACCTTTGGCAACACGGTTTGATTCAGTTCCGCATCGACAGGCTGATTATCAACAACCTCGTCATTTTTCGGCTTCTTGATGGGCGATTGAACTCTGGGAATCTTGAATATGTCGTTGGTTCCCTTTGTCTGCATAATATCTGAGAAAGCGTCATCAGCTGCATCTGGAAACAAATAACTCATGCGTCAAGGCTCTATTGTAGTTGTTTTAAACGTCGTTTGCTTCGTAAAAATAATTTATACAGAGAGATCTAGCATACCCTTTATTATAACAATATAGGTTCAATAGCTAATCATTGACTCCTTAATTACATTTGACAAGCTCGAAAAAAGGAAACATTGTTTCTAACGTTTTATGCGAGCATTAATTTAATAAAAACATACCAAAAACAATCTGATAATTGTAATTAACTAAACACTACAAAAAGTAAACGAATACAGAGTATGAAACATCAACAAAATGTACATTATAGTTTTTATTCGTTGGACATGCATAAATCAATCGAAACGACTGTTATATGTGTAAACAGTGTTTATGTATGAAAAAGAGAAAGTGTGTGTTTGCAAAAAGATTCAAATTGGATGTTTTTTATGTATCGCAGTAGTTCATTGTAAACAAAAATATTGTTTGCAAATAATGAACTGAACATGATTAAAAACCACGGACCCAACATGCTTGAAAACATGTGTGTGACTCTTGGTGTTTGCAATGAGAATAACGAAGAGCTGAAGGAATAGAAAGTTATCCATCACAAGCCCATGTATGTGCATTCAATGAAATCGCCATTTATATTTCTCGGAATGGAACACGGCAGTTGTTTATAGAGGCAACTGTATACATATAATTATTCAGAACTATGGTAATTATTACCTCCAGGCCCTGGTGAAATGTGTGAAACTGTATGCGTCCCGATTTATTTTCTTAAATCGTTTCTTTGATAACGTTTACTTTATAATTACTGCTTCATTTTACACCAAACATGCACAATTATGACTAATGACAAAGTTCATACACTATTTTACTTGATGCTGTTATTTGCGTTCAAAACAATAACATGTACATCACAACCATTATGTCGCATGCAGAGGAAGATAGAAAAAGGCTGCTACGTAGCGGAAAATGGGGGAGAAGGGGGTAATCTAATGTACTGCGATACAATTCGGATATTACTTTTCCGGACAAGGATTCTTCGCCGGTGGTAGTTGCGTAGATATCCTGTATGAAAATGCAAGACAAATTTGCCTTTTAGCCAACGTTGTAGATCTGCTATATATTAGAGAATAATACACGCAAAACAGGCTACAAAGACAGATATGACTATATTTAGTTTATGCTACCATGTTTGTTATGTATCAGTAGTTCATATAAACATATTGTTTTCTGCATCAGAAATAATCACATAGAATCAATCAGAAACACACGAATGATTTATATGCAGTCATTAATATGTTTTACTTCCGTATAAGGCACTGTTTCATGTTTTAAACCACCGCTTTATTGAATTACATTAAAAACAGAACATACATTTGAGGCTTAGAGTTATTTTTGTCAGGCAAAACATGCCCACGTGTCTAAGAACATCGTGGACTGCCACTCATTATTATTTATACCCAATTAACCCATTTATTTCCTTTAGGAGAGCCGTTTGTATTTCATGTGTAGTGCCATAAGGTATTGTATAAAGTATTCATATAACCAGCCATAATTGGCGCAAAACTTGTTTTATTATTTGTACTAATGACGTCATTTAAAATAGTAGTAGTAAACACACCAGACGTATTTCTTATATCTCATTCCTATCACGAATAAGATTTACTCCTAGATTTTATTTAAACATAGGTAATTTAATAGCAACTGTAAAGTGTGGTTTTCAAATTGCATATACTGGTTGAGAAAAGGTTTTCCTTGAATTTCAAAGCACTATTTTCATTTAGTTTCGCTTTTATAGCCAGATATTTACACACGTTTGTACATAAGTAATAGAAAGCATGAATGCGCATAATACTATTTTACATAAACCTTCCGTTAAAAGTCAAGATAAATTTAGGTTACTGTATAAATAATTACATTTGTAAATATTATATCCACTGTTATGTTTTCAGACAATTAAACTATTGCAGTGTTTAGACGATACCGATTTACGTATTATTACACAGTTTTTCGTCCTGTAAATAGTATGTATCCGATAATTTTGTTATAATGTTAATGAGCGTGGATTATTTTATTAAAACGCGTAATATTATATTAAAACGTCATGCGACGTAATATAGTAAATCCCATAAAAAAAATTAAAACTTACAAAATAACACAACAATTTATTTTACCTGATTTCTCACATTCGGTGTCTTTACTGCTCCCGCCGGTGCTTTCGGCTTCGATTTGACTCCCGACCGTGTCCCTAACCTTGACTGGTGACGTCACAGGGGTCCGGATGGGGCTGCCAGATGGTGACGTCACGACATTCGAAGCAGCGGGAACGGGCGTTTTCCGTTGAAGACTGGTACAAGGTCTCTGTCGGAAAACAGTAAAAACAGTATGACAGTATTCTTTATTTTCTATGTATGTGTTTTCGTATTATGTGTTTGCATTTTACATTCATATCATTTGATTTATTAAATGTTTTATGGATAATAAACACATATTTGTTGGATAATTAACGTGTGGTTGTTTATTCCTCTTTTTATTGCCAATTGTTTTTCTTCTGCTCCATAATGTGTTCTCTTACTTTGTTATTTAATCTCTTCTTTGATACCTTTTACTGACATAATTGTGTTTACCGATTCTAGTAGATGGTAATTCCTGGTTGAATTCCTATTTCCAGCTGCAAGTCGATTGTCGGCTGCAATTTTCCCGCTCGCGCGCAGATGCCCATAATGTTTCTGCAACTTCCGGTTTATAAGGTAATACATTGCGGTTGCACTGCTCGGCACATTTCCGGTAACATAACGGATTACCTCCCCTATTCTAAATCCCTGATTGTCACTCATATGACGTATTATACTGTTATCGATGTCATCTGTTTTCATCTTGTTGGGGCAATGAGCTCTTGGTAGCGGACATCCGGGTCCTAAAAATGTTAATAAGACGTCTGTGGTGGGTTTTTTTAAAACAATAACTATAAATCATTTCTTTTTAATAATACATAATTTATGTTTAAAACATGTTAATGTATTTCTTAAACATTTGCAGGCTTTTATATAGAGAAAAAGTTTTAATTATTAAATTATATTTCCGTTATAAATCCCTAATAAACTAAGGGTGATATTTAATATGCGAACGCGTGAAAGGACAAAAAAAATGAATGAAATGTATTTAAGCTTATTACTTATTTACATCATTTGCACATGTGACATGCTACTAAAAATTGACAGAGAAATACAGAGAAATATAATGCAGTGGCCATTGAATAAGGTCTATTAAAGAAATCGCTTTATTTTAAATGAACTTATTTACAGCGAACACATTACAAGTACGTTTTGTAATGCAATAATTACGGAGCACATCCTCGCGTGCAGGCAATTGACAAGGTAATCATTTTATGATTGTATAAATAATGTATGTAAAAACAACCGATAACTAGAGGTTGCGTTACACCTCAATGCAAAACTATCTTGGGAGAGAAAAACACCCCGAAATAATCGTATAGACGTGTTTACGAACACACCACAATGTAAATATGATCTAGAATCCGAAAAAATAGAAGTGCTTATAACTTATTCACGTACTTCGTTAACAGGTTTCTGTATTCCCTTTCTTTATGTCATTGAAAAAAGGCATTTATTTATTTACGATCGCCTGTCGACAATGCTGTTTTGTTACATCTCTATCAAACGCGATCTTCAACGATAACGTATGGCGGATATAATTCTTTTATATATCGTTTGACCAAATTAAAGGTATTGTTTATGCGATCATCAAGAAACGTGAACAACGTGGCCTGAGGACGAAAGCTGCTAACAGAACATATATTATTTAAAGAAGTGTTATTGATGTGTCCAGCAACTGGGGTACGGATGATATAGAGGAAATTTGTTGGATTCGATGGATTATCGATTTTAATTCACGAGTGATCATAGAAAATGATAATTTCACGAGTGGCGCAGCCACGAGTGAAAATATAAATTTTCTATGATCACGAGTGAATTAAAATCGATATTCCACCGAATCCGAAAAAAAATCTTTTTATTTTAAGCTTTTTTTTCACAGTTTATATACATTGTTAAAGAGTTTAACTAACGAATTTCGCTGGGATAATGGCGTCATTTCGTCAAAAAAATGACGCTATTTCACAGTAAACAGTGAAACTTATCGATAATTTTCACTGATAATTTTCACTGTTTGAAACAGTGAAATTATCAGTTTTAATTTACTGATATTTCTCTATAAACCACCGGAAAACATAAAATAAACAAATTTTACTTTATATAAGTAGTTGCGTTGACGTTACGATTACTGTTCACATGTTTATGACATATTTTCACTCAAACCCCTTTTAACTTAAGTACTATGATGTTTTGTAATGTTTCCTGATTTTGCACATATACGGATATAGATACGTTTCATAAATGGTGTTAATATATAGTGTACTCAGTGTAATTAAACTTCACTCTTTAAATCTAACCTCCTCCTACAATTAAAGCTTATGCCCGTACAGGCCCCTCACCTCCCGCCACAGACTATGGTCCGGTCGTGAAGGCCTTTTTAAGTTCATATTAACAGTTCGCCACTCTTTCAAGCAGACCACTTGAAGAGCTATACTTTGAAAGTAAGTTTAACAAAGTCAATTAACTTGTTGCATAACCGGAACGTCTGAATGACGAGATTATATAAAAGTAACGTTAAGAACAAGCATAAGAAGAAATGTCCTTAAACAAGATATACGGCGATGAAGTTTATTTTTTTATACTTTTTTTACAAACAATTATTTCTAAAATAATTAAGATCAAAGAGTTATGACTAATGTCTGGGATTGTTTTTTTCGGAACAAAGCCACAGTATGTCCACATGCATTTCCTCGATGACGAACGTAGATTGCAATTTATCGGAGAAACGCCAAACCAAGGTACCGGTATATATCTGAAAACAAGCTTGAAGATGGAGATCCATCGCCTTGTCCACCACAAAACTTAAGCGCTCCAGGTGTTATTTGAAAACTGCTTCAGTCAATCGAAAAGTACCAGTGTATGACGGTGGTGTCCGGTCTTCGTGTAAGCCTTCTTTCGAATCGTGGTTTTTATGTGCAAATGAATATTTTACATAATTAAAATACGTTTCTTATAAGACCTAAATACATGTTTGGCAGTGAAACCAAATTGACATTTTGACAGGAATGCCGTATACAAGTAATTCATTGTACCGACACGTATACTCGTGTAAGTTGCAGAACCATAAAATATGTGCATGTTACATATAAACAAATGTACAAAAAAGTGGAGATTACCCAACTGCGTTCATCCGTTACGTATGGAATCCGGATAGGGCCAAGTTGATTGTCGCTTGTCGACCGTTGAGGTCGACGCACGACATTCAAGCGACGCACGATATGACACTCGACATTTGAAGTCGACATGCGACTATCAAGATTTGATAGGGAAATTTAGGTCGACAGGCGACATTTGCGAGACATTTGCTCGATATAGTGTTGGGTGTCATATAACATGTCGCGCGTCGTATCGTGCGTCGATCAAATGTCGAGTGTCGCGCTCGAAGGTCGACACACGACAATTGAAGTCGATATGCAAAGCGACACGCACCATTCATCGCGACGTACGATATGATAGTCGACAGTCAAGATTTTCTGCAATATTTTTTTTCTTCTAAAACCCAGCGCGATATTCGACACTCAAATCTTGATTATTGTCGCATGTCGACTTCAAATGTCGAGTGTCATATCGTGCGTCGCTTGAATGTCGTGCATCGACCTCGAAGGTCGACAGCGACAATCAACTTGACCCTATCCGGATTCCGTAGTTACTCTATACCGCACAACACAGATAGTACACCAGTTTTCGTTTTACAATTTAACACTTTTAGAAGTTAAAGCTGAATGCTGTCTATTTTACTTGGCTTTTATTTCTCGCAATTGCGAAAATGCCAGTTATTTATTCGGGCCAAATAGCGGGAATTTTCAACAGCATTTTATTGGCTGTTGATAAAGCCCAATTAAGGTGAAAAACTGTGCTAGACAGGGACCCAAACAAAATAATTTACCTTCTGCGATCCACGCATGTCGCAAAACTTCTTCCATCGTGATTCGCCTGTCGGGGTCGGGGTTTAGTAATTTCTTAATGAGGTCACGGCAGTCTAAAGAAGATAAATGGGTAAGGCGGATAACTCATTTTGGCGTATAAGACAACATTTACTGTTAACATCGCGAAAATGAAGCACTTCTCGATACTTTTAAACCTATTTTCTATGTGCATGGCAAATTTCAGACCGATATTTCACGTAGAAATGCATGAAAATGCATTTTATTATAACGCCTGGTAAGCCATCTGACTTTCGCGGTCGGAGCTTTGATTTATAAAGGGCGTTTAGGAGTAAAAATATTACCGTAAATACTAACAATCGGTCAAAATACTGGAATATTGTTACAAGCTACGTAGAAAAACACGTATAAAACGATTAAAACGGGTTATGAGTTCTTTCAGCTCAAATTGTTTCGATTTGAGATGCTCAAGACGAGTTTGTCTACGATTTGTTTTCTTATTTTCCTCTGAAAACGCTTGTTTTTCTTAAAAACTCGCAGTGCTCCTAAAATTCATGAAACACACGCATTTATTCCGTGAAACTTGCCAAAACGCGTAATAACCCACCCAAAAAATGGTGATTTTCTGTAAATACAGCTTCTTTGTGACTGGGCCTGGTTTGCGTTTAGGTCACAATATACCAAATAATTTCCCTATATAATAAAAAAAATAAAAAAAAATAAATTCAACATTTTGCACATAGAGACCCCCATAACCATACCTTTTCTTAAAGGCCATTCTAAGCGGAATCGATTTATGCAATAAAAAAGATATGTCATGTACAATGCAAGAAAGAACTTGACACAAATCAAAATCGACTGTTTTTTATACTTTTTTTCGGCCGTTCCTTAGTGGAATGTAATCTTTTCAGTGCAATGTTTTACTGTAGTTTCCAAGTTTCAGGCATCCAGTAATGAACACCTATTCATGTCCTACAATTATCTCCGAAAGATAAAACCCGAACAATAGTTTTAAGTGTTTAACATGCCTTCGAGTCAACTATGATATTTCTGATATTTTTTTAGAGAGTACAGCCCTACATTAAACGATTATTTAGTATATTGTAACCTATAATGGATGGGAAAGATTATGATATATTATATGTTTGTGATGTTGTTGCTACTCCTTTACTGCTGCTGATGAAACGGATGCTGATATTGATAATGCTGCGTTTGTGGAGATGATTGGGTATGGTAGCTGTTCAGATTGGAGGGCTGTTCTTTAAAAATTGATGCAGAGTAGTTAAAAAACACACTAAACAGGTGTTAACGTATAAAAAAAACGGAAGAAAAGATCAATCAACTATTTATCTGGTATCCATGAGACAATTGTGTTCAATGAACTTAGAATCACATAAATATGTAACACTTAATCTTATAATAGAAATCTCCGAAATAAACAGAGCAATTATTATTGCTGTCATTCTGCTTTTCTGCTAATGATTTAAATCTGCCAACATTTACTAAGATCACTACTATGCAGTTTTCTTGTGATAAAATTATCCTCGGGGGAGGACATCTTGCATGAGTTATATTGTATATCCTCGGGGAAGGACATCTTGCATGAGTTATATTGTATATCCTCGGGGGAGGACATCTTGCATGAGTTATATTGTATTTCCTCGGTGCAATGCGTCTTTGGTAATTATTATGCACTCTTTTTCCGGTGACACAAAAGCCGGTATGCTTCGTTCTTTAATATTATTACAAAAGCATGTACAAAGAATAGTCGTGTATTTATGTGAATTAACTAAACACACTTAATGGTTATGTCATCAGAGAAATAAGTGGTTAGCAGTAACACAGAACAATTCAAACTCGCCGCGTATGCTAACAAGAGACAAGCATAATCAGACTCGCATAATTACACTTCTTTATGATAAATAAAAGAAACATTACTCATACTATTTTTGTTGAATCTATGCTTTTAAGTCATGCAATAACTGGACACTTGAATAAGATTTTTTTTGTCGTAAAATGATTAAATATACTACTGTGTGTTCCGTTTCTTTTTGTTTGTATTCCATTTTGAAATACATCAATGTATCTTTATTATTTTAGGGATATAATCGGGATATAATCTTTGAAAGCATGTATCTGCTAATGCTAGTCTCAATAATTACAAATTGTCAAAGGTCTCTTCTGAGTACAATTATTAAGACTGGTGAAAACGCATACAATACAATTTATTATCTAGCAACGAAGGCAATACATAATACGTATCTATACACAAAGGCGCAAGTATTATATTGGGTAGAATGTAGCCTGTTATCTTACCTCTAGTTGTCCCATCAGGAAGTGGGTTCATCTGTCCAGTTATCATTTTCTGGTGGAGAATTTTGATGTTGAATGGCTCCACGGTGAAAGGAAGGTTCCCAGTCAACATGGCGTACATGTTCACGCCACTGCAACATTTGTCAAATGCAACAGGATAATACATTAAATAGGTTTCGCCTGTTTCTAACAACCATCAATACACTCTCATAAAAGAAGCATTGTATCGCATACTTTATCTAAAATATGCAAACCTCAAAGGAAAAAGTTGTTAAGTTTGCGAAAATGCGGTTGTGCAAAGTTTGTACCGGTTGCTGCTCTGATTCAATTGATTTTCATGTTCGACAATAGCTAGCATTGTCTTTGGAACGACTAATATACAGTAAAAACTATTTGTTATACAAACTGATGCTGTTGGACGTTTACATTGGGAATAATGACTGTCGGTTGTATTCTTTTCTAAAATATCTCAAACAGCGGCCTTTATCTACGTCTCCCCCCCCCCTCTCCTTCTGGGAAGTAATCGGGTATTTATGAAAATCGAATAACAATACTGTCTTGTTGACTGAGCACGCCCCATGAGACCGCACTATTAAACATGTATGGAATAGTTTTCGCGCCCTATTTGTTCCATACCTATGGAGATTGTGACGGTGAGTACGAAACAACGCGTGCGTTATTCTACTGAAAGCAAGCAGTTTTATTATTTTACGTTAACTTCAGTTCATTATTTTCATGCTGGGACCCTGGTCTTCACATAACGCAGTCAAAGGCGCTGAAAGACGTCGTCATTCTCGAAAAAGACACATGAACATATCGTGAAAGTTCGTTTGTTTCGCGCGAATCACCGGACCCCAAATGACCAATCAGTAAAGTATGCATAGATACCGGTGTGTATGGAATTCGGAGTAAGCAGCGAAAATAAACAATGTATGTTTTACAGCATCACACATTTGATTCTGATCGGTTCTCTTTGCAACACTTCAACGGGAAAGAAATATGTATTATCGTGTTAAGTTGTCAAACGACCGCCGTTTAAAATGTGTGTGTATTTTTAATCTTCCGTATCAAATTAATGTAAGCATAATATTTAAAACAAGTTACCAAAAGATTAAGCAAACAACCTTCAACAAATGAACCCGTAGTCCTCCTGTATGTCAATCGAAATTTCAAGATATAAGAAAATGTTGTTCAACGACTGTGCGGAGACATCGTTCCCTACTCACATGCTCCAGATGTCCACCTGCGGTCCGTACTTCCGGCGGCCGAGCAGTTCCGGCGCTGCGTATGCTGGACTGCCGCATTGGGTGACACAGTAATCCTGAATTCTCGGTCCGTCTTTCGTGGGTACGAGCTTCACACAGTTACTCAGGCCGAAATCTGCAAGACAATGTTTTATTAAAACATTCCTGATATGAAAATGTAAAGAATCGCTCTGAGAAAAAAGTGCTTAATGCATGTGCGTAAAGTGTCGTTCCATATAAGCCTGTGCACAGGCTAATCAGGGATGACTCTTTCACTGTATGGTATGTTGCGTTTACAGAATTTCACTGCATACTAAAAATCCTGTTAAGGTGGTAAGTGTCGCCCCTTATTAGCCTGTGTGGACCTAATAAGCTAATCTGGGACGACACTTTACGTACTTCCATAAAGCCTCGTTTCCCAGAGCGTTATTTAAATATGTAATAAATGTTGTTTCTGAATGTATTGCACATATTGTCTATAGTATATTCACTTCAATATAACTGGCTATTGCATAATTATATTTACCAAAGTATTGATCCTGTGTCTATGATGTGTGAGACCTTAAATGAAATTTTAATGAATTTCAATAAATCACTTCACGATGTCGAATACTTTCGCAGTATGGTGACCATTTTTACTTTCATTTTATTACCTTTGTGGCGTGTACTTTAAGTTTGTTGCTATCAGAAACTCTCTGTTCTCTTGGTTGTGTTCATTTATATGAAATTAGCAATTAACGAAACGATCATGACGAAATACCAAAGATACTTTAAAAAAATAATACAAATCACGTTTACATATACAAACAAAAATGTTTTATTAAAACATAGAACATAATATAATAATAATAAAATAGTGCACGTCTAGTGTGTGAGTTACATAACATGATTTGAGTTTTGATGCACCAGCTGTAAACTTATTACCATTAGCATTACTGATGCACCGATATACAGTATTTGACACACACATGACTCGATATACAGTATTTGACACACACATGACTCGATATTGTTACACAGAAATAGGCTCTAATTTGGAGATCTATAGTTCTAATAGGTCATAGTTTTAAAAATATCTTTATAATCCTTTAAACAACGGCCTAAACAATTCTCACCGATTATTTTCATGTCCTTGAACTCGTCCATTAGAAGATTTTCTATTTTCAGATCCCTGAAAACAACATACAATTAATTAATTTAAGCACGCTGATACGATAAAAACACCTCTTTGATTACGAAAAAGAATGGGAAAATCCTATTACTTTACGACATACTTCAATGAGTGCTTGTAAGTAAGAGATCAGGATATTTGATCACCTTGGAATACAATCTAACTTTATTGACACACACGCGCGGTTTCAAAGGAGGAGATGACGTCATGAAAACAAGAATGAAGAACACATTCGATTAGATGAAGAAAATAGAAATGAGCGTCAATGTGTCAGCGCAAACAATACTCTTAAGTCTATGCTATATACCAGTAATATAATGGCAAAGTTTGTATTCAGCAAACGGCATAGCCTTGGTGAATCTTCAAGTAACTGGTTTACAAACTTGGAAAATCGTATCGCATATAGATCAGTTAATCAATAAATAAAACATAAAGGACGCCAGACATACTATTATTTAATGGTTATGAGCTTAGGTTAGCTATAATTGCACTTGTTTGTCAAAACATTTTTTTAAACATTTCTCATTCTGCTTTTGTTTTTGGTTATTGACACATTACATTATTTTATATATAATAAGTATCATTTGGTTACAACATAGAAAGAGGGTCATTTAAGTTCGATACTTGAACTAAATTGTTGATACATTTTGAGTAATCTCCGCACACAAATGACACATTTCCATATAGATTTTAATTTTACTATTTATAACATTAAATATTGTTTCAAATTTGACAGAGGCATGTTAACGACAAACCTGTGCAAAATTCCCAGCCGATGTAAGTAGTCCACAGCAGACACAATTTGGCGAATGTATTTCTTAACTTCCGGTTCCGGCAATTTTCGTCGTTGCGAAATATAGTCCATCAAGTCCCCGCCTCTGCACAGCTCGGTTACGAGATAGTAGCTGTTCTGCGTCTCCATAATTTCGAGTAATTGTACAATGTTCGAGTGGCGAACCATCTGCAGGATTTTCCCCTCCCTCCGTAAGTTTTTCCGAACATAGGAGTCCTCGCGACTTTTCTTCTTGTCGATTATTTTCACGGCCACCTATGATATTAAGTTGACATTAAAAAGTAAAACAGATTCACAATTTAAAACACGTTTTTTATTAATCATATCCACACAGTGCGAACAGGTTTCGAGTGTCGTTATTTTGACAAATGTATGAGGTAATAGGTCGTATGTGTTGTTTCGTTTAAAACTACGTTCTTAGTTTATGTTCTGGAACTGCGAACGCTATATCCAAATGAAAACTAAACACACGAATATTATACCCTACATTTCGGACATGTCAACAACAACATCATTTCAAATTATAGTGAATTTCATGCTATTTTTAGACTACGATTATCATTTCTCTGTATGTGTTGCCTATATGAACATCGGGTTACTTATTTTGTCCATGGAACTCAGGTAAGCATTTTTAAGTTATATTTGGTTCTACCATTTTTGAGAGGCACGGAAAAGAGCTATGTATGCCTTAAGGAAGTACAGCACGGTTGCACTTTTTGTGGATTAAGGTTAATACTATAGTTAAATTTTGAAAAACATGTCTTGATTGCTCTTGATTATAAAGAAGTCTTAATCAAAAGTTGGACTATTACTCAATGTGGTATGGATTTGCACGCAAATATCACATGCAAATACATGGTACTTAGTACTATTCACTTGGTACTATTCACAATCAGCGACTGAGTTTATTGCTTTGTGCATATTGGATTTCAAAAACAGTTTGGAAAAATTAAATTAATTTCTTAATCTGTATTTCAAACAACCGTTGAGATTTTCTCTCATTGAACGTGCAATTTCCCATAGGTAAATATCCGTTTACTTACGCGAAGAACAACATCTGAAAACCATGAGTTCATCGATATTTTAGAAAAACAATGTGATTTTATTAAAGCTACACAAACGAAAGATGAAGTTCGCGCGGGTTATGGCTTATTTTAAAACGATTATTCTGCTAAAATTAGGCTTCCAGACAAAGCTTAGATATTTGCCGCTGAAGCAATAACGAATCAAACAATTATAACAAGCAAATTCAGCGGAAAAATCTATAAAATGCCAAATGTCAACCAGTGCAACCGCAAAGTTAAACGCAAATTTAACCTAAAATTGCAAGTTTCCTTTTAAAGAATGCAATAAGCACAAAGTCTTAAAACTTAAACCTTAAAATGAGGACCAAATCCAATTTGATAGCAGCTAATGAGGCTGTATAATTATTGATACAGAGTGTCTTAATTCAGAACAAAATGTATCCTCACTTATTAAACATATGTTGTGATGTTTATAAAATCTGTTAATTTTATCCTGTGTTTCCTGCGATTAACGATATAAAAAGCGTGATAAAAACTTAATTAGGCTTAAATACTACATGGCCTAAAACAATTTTTGTTTTGTAATAAACGTTGGTGTCTTGATACTATGACTACAACTACGACGACGAAGACGAAGTTATGATGATGATAATGGTGATGATGATGATGATGAGGAGGAGGAGGAGGAGGAGGAGGACGATGATGATGTTGTTGATGATGATGATGATGATGATGATGATGATGATGATGATGATGATGATGATGCTTGTGGTGGTGCTGCTGCTGCTGCTGCTGATGATGATGATGATCAGCAGCAGCAGAAATAGAAATACTAGTTGAAGTAGTAGAAGTAGTAGTAGTAGTAGCAGTAGTAGTAGTAGATGTTATGGTAGTGTAGTTTTTAAAGTTGTTACTGCAGTTGCTGCTGTTGTTGTTGACGTTGTCGTTATTGTTGTTTACTTACCTAAACAACATACTTAAGACTATTTACTACCGTAGAAGTGTTGGAAAAGATCAAGAAAGATTAATCTTTTGTCGCAAGTCCTTTTTAGTGCTCACACTAATGTTACAGACCATATTTTGCAAATCAGTATGTGCTTAGAAGCCTTAGGTACGGTATGGAAAGACAACCACTGCCTGTTGCAGCAGACGACAAATGCTATATATAGCGTCTGCTAGGAAAGGTAACCACCACATTTGCATGTTTATAGTTCACCATTGGTACACCGCAGAGGATTTATATGACTAATAGTGTTTAACAGCTTGTAAGACGAGATTGGCCAGTCTAATGTTTATCATTGAAATCTGTACATATTGGCTGCTTTCAGGGAAAACGGGGCTTAATGCATGTCAAATAAGATAAGCATGTGCATACTGATTAGCCTGTGCAATGCGCACAAGCTAATCAAGGACGACATTTTACAACAGCGAACACCTACAGTGCCTTCAGCGCTTTGATTGATGTTATGGGATTGCACGTGTGCATGAAGTCAATCACCATTTTCACAATTTTGAAAAGTTATTATCCAGAGCAGACGTCTTTTATGTTGTAGTGTTCATTTGCTTGATTTAAGAGAAGGTTTTGATTACTTCAATTGGGATTTTAATTGCAAACGCAGTGTGCAAGGACATTTACCTCAAGAGACGGCTCAGCAGGGACCAGATTATCAAAACTTCTTAACTAAATATCGATTTCATATTTAAGTTAGCATTGTCATGAAATCCTTGGAACTTAACATAAAATTTTAGGCCAAAAACTACCCTCTCTAGTACTCTCCTAGTAACCGGGTACCTGTTAGGGAAATAAGTCAGTGAACAGGGCGACAGGAAAACTTCTGATGTTGACTCGGTAATCAATAGTGGACGGGGTCAATGTGACAGTCAGTTGGAGATTTATCATCGATATCAGACGTAAAACAGCGTTAACGTTTTACTATGAACTTGATACTAAAGGAACCCATCTTATTAACCCATGTATGCCTAGCGTCTAGAAAAAAGGCATTGTAAAACAGCGTAGACCCAGATGAGACGCCGCATGATGCGGCGTCTCATCAGGGTCTGTGCTGTTTGCTAAAAGGAATTTCTGTAAGTAATATTCTAAATATAGAAATAAATATACTAGACATCCCTACTTTCGGAAATAAATTGATCCAATTTAGAAGGATGGGAGAGTCCACTAGGCATAAATGGGTTAAGTCGGAGGTAATATAACCGCTGTTGAAAACAGTGTAATGCAGATATCACATTGAACGATTTCGACTTATAATATGCATATATATGTATGTTAATATAAATTTAAATGAAAATGTACTGGAATTACTATGTTTCAATGAAGACCAAAACAGTTATTTGTTTATACAAACACTAAATAGGGTAGGTGGGTCCGCTAAACTCTTGTACGTTAATGTTTAACGATTCACCTCTTAAATATGAGTATATTAAGACGTGAAGAAATTTTAGTAATATTCTTAATTATTTTTTGCTGATTTTAAGCTTGTTGTTTATTTAATTTTATCAAATGTAGCAAACCTTATCAAAACAAAATGTTGATTCAATGAATTTAATCGAATTTGTAAAAACAAAATTCGAACATTCAACACGGAATACAAACACATATTTAGGGTCGTCTCAAAAGGTTTGAACGTTTAAATGGAAACAAACAACTTTTACGCCTTCTAACATTGAATAAGAATAGGTGAAATAAAAACGGAACGTCTGTACGCAGATTACGTTCAAGCAAACGTAAGTTTACGTTTTAAAATAAAACTATAAACAAACCATGTAAATTTTTATCAGTTCAGTTCATATTTTGCGACAATCCGTTTAACCGTTCAATACGACTCTCTTATTGAAGTGCCGTCATATTTGCATGATTTTATAATCGTCATAAAACGAAAATATATAGTGGAACTAGACGAGGGTACAGCTTTGTTCTTGTAAAGTCAACAACCCACTTGGGAGAATGCAAGCAAAGAGTTTGTTTAACGATTAAATAAATAGCTTTGGATAGGTTTACATCACAAATACGATGAAATTAGCCCTTCATGTAGGAAATTAGCGGGTAGGCTACGATTATTATTTAGGGAACAAGGATGTGACATAGCTAAACAAATCTAACGCTTCGGTCTTTCTATTGGATACAATACATTAACTGTCTCTCGCCATTAGACAAAAACGACTGACGGGAAATATCGATCAAAGATGAATTGTTAAAGTAAAAAAAAACATAAAAAACGTTCACCGTATTGTTTTGTTTGGTTATGGCTGTGGTAAAGAAAACAATATACATGTCACATGCATACCCTACTTAAATATTTAATGGTTAGTATTTGAAATGAATTATATATATATATATATATATATATATATATATATATATATATATATATATATATATATATATATATATATATATTATATATATATATATATGAAAGCGATTCTTCTCCACACGGACATTTATAATCACGTCAGTTTACTTGATACATAAACGAAATACTGTTATATCGCTACAATGTTTGTACCCGTTGTTTATAGAGACCATATATATTGAATAAAAGGCCCTTATATAATTGTTATATTATTACTGGTATATTAAAATGAATTTTTCGACAAGGGACACCTCATTTTATACATCCAAATAGGCTCGACAAGACTCGACCTATACGTTGACCCATGACGTAATACTGTTGTATCAGCTAAAGATTTCTATGAATGACGCAATTATTTCTGGCTAAATTACCGGTATCTACATCGAATCTTTCATGTCTATTTGTAATTGAGGGCTGTAAATAAACAGGAGCCCACTAGACCGTAATTTGGGTTGGATCATCGAATTCACTTTGACAATTTCTAGGCTCTTTATACAGGAATTGCAACTGTGAAATAAATGTTATAACACAAATATTTGTATCCCTTACCCTTTCCCCAGTAGGGATATGGAGGGCTTCCTTAACCTTTGCAAATGATCCCTCGCCGAGCGTATTGCCAAGAAGGTAGTTCCCGACCTTCTTCGAGTGCGGGAAGTTGCGCAGTACATCTTTTGGTACATCGATGACTTTCGCGGGCAGGAGTGGCGTATCATTCGGAACCATTGAAAGTACGGTCATTTTGCCAGCGCATGAATACAGACCGGTTCACTTCTGAAAAAATAGGTCCAAAACGTTTGTTTTTTATCTATGATTATATAAATCCTCTTGTCATTTTTATATTTTCGTAACTCTATATTTGTTTCAATATCCAACTATGTGTTCGAATGCTCAAATTATACTATTATCTTCTCAAAGAAGTTCTTTTAACAAACCTACAAACCTGTTCAGTTGGAATTTCATTAAATATATGAACCAGTAAAAGATATAACGTGTGTATTAGCATGCAATTCAAACGAATTGAGCACATATGACAGTGTCGCGGAATTTAGTTGACATTGACGGCTATAATCGCACCTTTATTGAGAACGTTAACCCCTTAGTCTATTCCAAAATCTACATAAACATATTTGTAAACACTTATCGCCGAACTGTTATACAAACAAATGGTAAATACAAAAGCTATTAAACGCCTTTAAGATCAAAAAGTTTTCACGTTGACCATTCATTGGTGACGGTCATAATACTTTTAAGTATATGAATTTTCAAAGTTCATTGTTCTACCAAAATATACTTTTTAGTACAAATCATTGGTATACAACTTATAGAAAGCATATTAATTACTAGTACATGTATCTCTTATTTGTACTTTTATTCTAAGAAAATGGCTCACACTTAAGTACTATAATGCAGTTTGTAGAAATGTTCAGGTATAAGCAGGCATCCCTTTAAGCACGTGTCTTGTGTGGATATTTTAAAATGAGCACGAGAACACGTGTATTATAAAGCAAATCCGTATCAACCTTTTAACGCAGTTTTGATGCAAAATGCATAAACAATCAAAACGACTGTGCTTTGCAATCGCAAACATAAAAAGATTTTTTTTAATTGTATCATTAATAAATATGGCCTTGATTGGAAATGTCACGTTTAACAGTTTTCAAACAAAAAAATCAATTAAAAAACAGTACTTAATTTAGTTTCATTTTTGTTGTTGTTTCCGGTACACCTTTTACAACTTCGCATTAAGAAGAAGACTACACCTTTTTACTGATTAGAGGTCTTTTAAGCTGAGCGTTGTTTTACATAAAATCCTTTGAAGGAAGAATCATCCAATTTGAATAGATACACACAATGTATTACTTTCTTATTTGTACTTTGTCATCCATTAAGGCTTTTTATTGGGAGTGGCGAAGATAAACATTTGCAAAACGCCTTTTGATCCTTTAAGTGTACGCAGTATGCACGTGCATTAAGTAAGGAGATACGTTTTCAAATGCTAGCCCGACGTTTTATAATAAGAAATCCATTACAAACCAGTTAAGCTTTCCTTGATACATTTGCAGATCCGTTTTGTCTAGGTATAAGGAGAGCTCCTATAAATGCAGTATTTGCTAACGCGTTTACATGAATCAGCTTTATTGTGTTCATTGTGAATTAATTATGAATGTTTGTGGTCTTCATTGTTTTTGTTGCCGTTGTTGCTGTGTTATTCTGTGAAACTATTAACATGCCGCTGCCGGTTAAAATCATTTCATAGCCGGTAGCCATGTACTTGTCTACCAGACAAATATATAGTAATAAAATAAAACAAATATTGCAGTATTCTGTGAGTATAAACCATATATAGATTTCACCTATTCTAGTTACTAAATGTCAGCATGCGCCCTATGTTATAACACAATCGTTACGACGCTATCTAAAGAAGCATCACTCTTCGATTGTTAAATACCACAATTTTATGTTAAACCTCACATCAAATCCATTTTACTTAAAATGAGCAAGTATATTTATGTCTCCAGTTTTTAATTTCTTCTTTAACATTCAGAATCTGATATTGAGTTCCATTATGCGCTACAAATAATGTATATGCAAAAAATATCCCCATTTTTTAAATGACTTTTATCAGATATTGAATCTGACGCCTATCGATGAATTCCCCCCCCCCCCCCCTAAATGGTAATGAGTTGAAAGTCACATTAAATGCTTCATTAAGATTGAATTACATGCCTGAAATAAAGCTCATTGTATTTCAATTTAATTCGATTTTCCGCGCCGCAGGGAGACGATGCAAATCTTGACTCAATGAATGCTCAACCGTCACGCATTCACAGCTCGATTATCCTGGATATTTACTTCTTAGTACTTTAAGTTCCTTTCAGCAAATCGATTTCTCACCCAATAAACATTTATTTATGCAACAGCAAGAACAGGTTGTCATGGTAAATCTACCTTGTTCTGTAATGAGTTTTGACAGCTAATTCTTACCTTACATTATTTTCCAATATTAAAGCGACACATGCATTCTATATTTTTCAATAATGCTTCCCACTAATATTTGATATTATTTTTCCGGTTTACAGATATTTATCTATTAAACATATCGTTCTTCCATTGAGTATACATTGATATTATCTAGTAGGCGTTTACAACTCACTGGTTTGGTACAATATTCTAAATTAAGCGAGTATTGTTTGTTGAACATATATTTATATAACTTGTTCTCATACCCCCACGGTCCTTCTCATGTCTGTAAAACTTTTCCTCGACAAAATTATTCAAACGTCGCCTTAACAATCGAATCAATTAAATCAATAGCACGTGCAATTCACTTAATGCTATATCCTTCGATGTGGTGATATATTTGACATCATGTACACGTGATACTTTGCCATGGCACAGTAGGTGTTAAATGTGATGTCGAACAGAAACCAAATCAGGAAAAAACAGCGGCTGTTTCCGGCTATTTCTACTAATAGGTGTAATCGATATCGATTTCATCATCGCCCGTATATTATAACATTTCGTCTCTGGTTTTCAAGGTAAATGGTAATGAATTATGCAGTGCGTCTATAATAAAAGAAACTATTAACAATTCATGTATCTACCCGCGCTAAACAAACGTGTATGGAAAAATAGAACTCGATTAAAACTGTCGAAGAAGATGTGTTGATGTTGAAAATCTGCGATACACCGTCTAAACGTTTAAAATAACAACGTCCGTGCAATTCAATATATAAATACACGTTTGGATTTATTTCTAGCAGATATCAAATGAAACCGTTTGAGGCCAAATGAGCTTTGATCCGGTATCAGCATTCCCCATGTTAATGCAAATACACAATCATGTGCAAACTTCTGCCTTTAATTATTAATCCGACAATCGAACATGCTTCATATGATATCAACAAAGTTCGTCCTCTTTTAAGTTAAAAAGAAAACCTAGTATTAGTCAAATCATTCACGTCCATTTTGGTTCTCTCAACAACGACCTTCATCGCAGAAACCGAGTTGCCTCGCCAAATTGTTTGCACGGTGCAGTTGAAACACCAAGTCAAATACCAGAGATACAATAGTCTTGCTTAATACATTTATATATGATAGTTCGACAATTGATTAATTCTGTCGGAGGCTGTACGACTATATGTCACACTAAAGCGTCGTCTTTTTTATCAAATTTAATTGGAATCCAATGTTCACGTTCCATATGGAAAATGGACATCTATAAAGTATGCATGTCCAGTACTTCATCGAAATTAACAAATAAAGGATTGTCCATCAACATCAGTTTTTTTTTAATAGCATGATATTTGTAAACGTGTCCGTTGTAACGAACATATCCCTGCGTGCACATTAATCATAAGGTTGCCATGTTGCTTTAGTCGTGGGTATTGAGGAAAATCCATTAAGAACGTGTTAATTCAGTACGACGACACGTACGATTAAAAACAAGAATTTATACAGTCATTATCAGTATGATGGGAGGATCACCACGCGGTATAGTTACTCACATGTTATTAAAAGAATTTTTTTCCTTGATACCATAAGAGAAATAAAACCGAGCAACTATATTTGACACAGGTTATAACTTGGTAGCCACTGGGTAGACAAACATGGTTTTCACGTGTTGATGAGTTCATGAAAACAAGCACAGTTCATCTAGGATGTCTGGGCTGAACATGTGTACGCCCAGCTTTTATATTCGTGTCAATTGCATTTTGAACATCGCTCGTCGTCTTTATTTTAATATAGCACAATACTATAATACATACCCAATAAAAATTAGCCCGTACACATCAATAAATCCGCATCTTTGCACAATGAATTCCGTCGCACGTATTAATATATTTTTTATAAAGCTCGCTTATCCAAATTCTGGTCAAACAAAAACCAAACGAAATACAAAATTTAAATGTATCCTATATCAAAATTGATTCAATCCAATCCAAAATACCAAATTTGTCATAACTTAGGTGCAATCAGTCGCAAGCGAAATGCAATACGTGAATGTCAGCCCGCGACATAGACGCCCGTATCATGTACGCATTTGTCACAGATCTGTCAATCCATTGAACAGTGGATGTTTTCGCGGTTGTGCTTCTAACCGATCGCTCGTGATAAATTTCCAATTTAATTAAGTGAAAGTGCGACTTAAGTCTCTTTGAAAGTGTATCTTTTGAAATGATAAGTGTAACGTATAACGTTGCGCTATCGGTAATTTAAAAGCAAAAGATGTGTTAATAAAGTTTGTATTGAAACCAGTTTTTTATGTTGAAGTATCTGCAGGCAGTGTCACGTTTTCAAATAATTCTTCTTCGTAATAATAATAATAATTATTATTATTATTATAATAATAATTAAAAAAATAAAAAATATTAATAAAAACAAAACAAAAAATTACTAAATAATAATAATAATAATAATAATAATAATAATCATCATCATCATAAAACCTATTTCAATTTATATATCCTTCCAACATGGACATCGTTTACCAGATAATTTATTTAATATTAATATATATCAAAATATACATTTCATTCAGGCAGATTAAATGTAAAAAACATTATTTCTGTAAAGTTACTAGATCTAAATAAAATGCTATTTTAAGAAACAAATAACAAAAAATAAAGATGACATTAAAAAAACTACAAAAAAAAAAGTGGATATTCATGTAGATCTGTATCATAATTATCTCACTTGCCTGAGTGTGTACAATTTTCATACATGATAACTTACAGGATGAAAATATTCATAAACTTACTTACGTTCAACAGCGATTATGCATTGATCAATATATAATTGCATCCGTACTCCATTATGCAAATAGTCTCTGTTCTATTAAAGACTTGAATTTTACAAATATCGATGTATTAATTCACATCGAATTATCAGTATAAAAATTAAGGAACGACATACAGATCCGACCACATTATTTTAAACGGCATATATCGAAGTCCCGACTGTCTTTAAACGCCAGATAATAAATCTGCGCATCCAGTTTAGTCGAATATAAGTATAATTGTAAAGATAAGCAAGGCGGTATTGTGAGCTAAGTCGGTAACGGTCCAATGTCAATAACTTTGCAAACAGTCGTGGAGTGAAAATCAAACACTAGTCGTTTCTTCTATAGTTGACAATTTGTATAATATTATTTAATATATTTGCACTTTCATAAAACCTAAATTATGATCAAGTATAAAGTGCTGAACATGCGATATAAGATGAAAACATTTCAATCAATAATTTATGAAAAATTTAAATTTTCGAACTTTATTTGTGCATGGTTTATTGATATATTTTATATGAAGTGTCGATCACGATTTGATGTACAGTATAATTTTGCTCTAAAATCGATTATTTGAAATGTAAAGTTTAAAAAAAGCAATTTCAAGGTCAAAAGAAATCAAAAGAGTCTGATATAACCGATATAGGTGTATTTTACAAAGGACTGATATGTTCCCATGTGTCCACATTTCGTTTTGACACAAATTTATGTACAAAACTTTCGTAACTGCTATCGCTCTTAAGAGTGTGAGCATTTTTCAAACCAAACATATAAGGTCATATTTTCAGTCCTAAATACGAATGTAATGTTTCTGAAAAGTTTGGAAATGAATAGAATGATTCATTTTTTAATGAATCTTTAGCTGTGTAATTTAATTAACACAATGGGAATAGCTTATTACTTTAATATTAATGTTTACTTAGTTTCAAATTGGAAACCTTAAATACTTCTACCTGATCAGTTAAAATTATAAATATCAGTACATAATCGTACAAACATGAAACTAAACGGAAATGTATGTGCATTTTTAATGTAAAATCTTAAACTGTATTAGCTTTTTCTTGAAGTTCTTCTTGTTCTGCATTACCTAACTTTCAAACTGTTTTTAGAGAATCTGCTCATAAAACGGATAGGAAAATCAATTTCATTAAGTAAAAAAACAAATGTAAAATATATAATCAATATGTCATAGATAGAGTTAATGTAATGAAATAGTATCGATGCATATATATAGATGAATTTATATTGAATTTATCGTTAATATCGTGAAGGAGCCACAGTATGTTATTACATCTGTATTCTTTGCGAAATATAACGACATCAATGGTAAAAAACATCACTGACAAAAAAAAAACGCACACAAACTTTGCTTACTTGCGGATGACACAACCATTATGTTGATGGAGCTTATAAATGTGATCAAACGCTACAGACATCGCATTCTTTATCATGTTTTGATTTTGGAATAAACATTAAATTTGATAATAGAACAGAACAGAACAGAACATAATTTTATTACACATAAACTTTTACAGTTCCTAGTGTTAAACAAAAACAATAATACAAAATGCATGAATATTGTAAGTGGATTTAGCAGAAATGTTATAAATAGTTATGGATGAACTTTAACTTGAACGAAACTCGTTTTTAAACACATGTTAACAGTGTATATGCTACATATGGGTGCGCTTTACTACTTTTATAAGCATTAAGGAAAATTAATAATTGTAATTTGAGGAGCCCATGAGAATATAACATGCTCATCCCAAAACCACACATTTAAGTGCAACGGCACGATTACAAAATTGTTGAACATGTATAATTATACATCAACCACATTTCGATCGAGGAACCACAATTATACAGTACACTTCGAATCACAAACACAAAATCAGGTATCGAAAAAGTACGATAATACATATAATTAATATGAAT